>NC_136514.1:44740922-45055922 GCF_053919585.1 Euprymna scolopes
GAAGTTGTTGACTTTCAAAGATAAATATTTAGTAAGTAACTGTGTAAACAGATTTTAAAATATTTTTAATTAACGAAGACTGCGTTTCTCTCTCTCTATCTATCTATCTCTCTCTCTCTCTCTATCTATCTATCTATCTCTCTCTCTCTCTCTGCCTTGAGCGTGCGTACAGAAAAGGGCCGAACTTGAAAAAAAAAGATTTTAAAATATTTTTTTTTGAAATATTTTTATTTGTTTATATCTTACAGCAATCAGTCGCAGTTGCGAGAATATTTTTAATTAACAAAAACTGCGTTTCTCTCTCTCTCCGTCTCTCTCTCTCTCACACACACACACTGTGTGTCTATGTATCTATCTATCTATCTATCTATCGCTCCCTCTCTTTCTCTCTCTCTCTCTCAAACAAATGTAAAGAAAAATAAACAATGAAAAATAACAAATAAATGTTCAATTTTTGTCCCCGCCCCGTGGAAATTCACCCTGTATACTATTTTCTTTTAAATAGTAAATTTTCAGCAGTTATGTTATCATATCTAAGCAGCAGATCTTCGATCATAAAATGCTTATTCTCATTCCATAAATGCAGAGCATTCACGGGCTGGAAGAAGACGCACATCATTTTTAATTTTTAATTAACGAAAACTGCGTTTCCCTCTCTCTCTCTCTCACACTCTGTGTGTCTATCTATCTATCTATCTATCTATCTATCTATCTATCTATCTATCTATCTATGTATCTATCTATCTATCGCTCCCTCTCTCTCTCTCTCTCTCAAACAAATGTAAAGAAAAATAAATAAGCTAAATGTAAAGAAAAATAAATAAGCTAAAAATTAAATAAAACTTTTGAAAATATTTTTAAATAAACATATTTATAAAACATAAATGAAGATGTATTTATTGAGAATATTTGGAGCACTAATATCGTGATTTTGGTATATACATATTTACATACATTTTACCTACTGTACTCTTCATTTACTATTAAAAAAAATAGTACACAGGGTGAATTCGTCGGCCAGGGTAGTAAAGGGTTAATGTAAATGTTTCAAGGTACGGATATGTGATGGGATAATGTGTTTGTGAAAAAAAAAGAAAATGTGAAATTTTCACGGGTCTAGCTAGTTAAATATAAATTTATTTTATTATAATTAAAAAGAACATGTTATCAGAGTAAGAAACTCTGAAACATAATTATTAGAGAATGAGGATATATATAATGAAAAAAAAATACGGAACAAGTTCGAAAAATATTTATTAATGCTGGATATGTAGAACTGAGTAAAGGTTTTGAAATATAAAAAGTAAAATTATTATTTTCAATATAAATAATAATGATGATATTTATAATTATATGAATACATATATACAAAATAAATAAAAAATTAAGTAAATGTAAGTAACTAATTAATTTACAATTCAACATTAGCGGATATGAAGTATAACTTAATAACTTATGACTATCGATTGAAATAATTTTTAATACTAACATTTTATACTGGAAAAAATAGTGAATTAATTTATAATATAAGTCGATTTACTTTTGAAATAATATTTAGTAAAAGACATTAAAACTGTATTAAACTTACTTATTAGTTGAATATGGGTGTCTATGCGTTGTGAAAATAAATAAATATAAGTAAAGTTAATATATCTTTAGATTTGTCCCAAGGGAGGTAACTCTGCCTAACTTTAATTAAGTAAATTTGATTACTTAAAATTACGAAAAAAAATGATCTGAAAATTCCTCAGAACGTTAGTATAGTTTTTGAATTGCATGATTTTAAAAATAATAATTGTAAAGATTAATAAGTTTGATTAAAATAGCTAAGAAAATTGAATTATGTATGGTTTTCAATTCAAATCATTTGATTAATTATGATGAATCTTTTTTTCTTTTATTTTTTAGCTTAGTTAAGTTTCGTATATACCAACATCTATAATAGTTTATAATGTATTGATATTATTTTCATTAGTATTTATACACAAATTAGAATTCATGAATTTACTAATTGTTAAATAGAACATTTTGGCAGAAGATTCATAAATTAATTAAAATTATTAGTACGAATAGTTGGGTTTAATGACTTTATTTGATAAACATTCAATATGGCGCAATGGAAAAATATAAAGTTATTTGCAGCTTTTATTCAATTTTCGGATTTTAACCATGTCAAATCACACTTCATTTCCTGTTGACGGATTGATTGTTGCTATTGCTTCTGATGGGTTAAGGGCGTACTAGATTCATTGATTGCTATAATAATTAAGTGATTGATTTTGCGCTACAAACCAGATACTGTCAAAGAATTGTATAAGTCAACTGAATTAAAGGAATACATTATAAGATGGTCAATATCATAAATTTTGGAATATAACATTTTTGTCATTTATTCTCTTTCTCTCTCTCTCTCTCTATATATATATATATATATATATGCATATATAAATATATATGCATATATATATAAATATATATATGTCATATATATTTGTATACCTTACTATATATATATATATATATATATATATATATATATATATACATATATATATGCCATATATTTTTTATAACTTACTATATATATATATATATATATATATATATATATATATATATATATATATAAAGCTGTTTATGAGTACATAATTTTATAAAAATTGAATGACACCGGAAGTAGTGCCATTTATAATTGTTGCGGGGTTGGTCTTTTTCCATAGGTTAACCATAAACCATTAAACATAAAAATATATACAAAAATAATGTTTTTATAAAGTAAAGAAGACCAAAATACACTTTTAAAATATTTTTCTCCTTAGCTCTAATTGTATGTTTAAAAACATTAATATGATAAAATGAGGTTAATAAGGGGTGGGGTTGGAAAGAAAAACTCTATCGAGACGTCTTTCATAGGTGTTATATAGTAATCTGGGACTAGACAGAGAAAGTGTTAACTTTAGTAGAATTAGTGTTACCAATGATGCTTGGTTGAACACGGCTGGGATAACAGAATACCAAGGTTTTATGTACAACATGAAAAGAAACTGGAGTCGTACGAACATTTCCATCGTTCCATTAAATATAGCTGTAATAAGGCTCATGAAAACGAATTTTAAAACTACTTGGGGAATAATAAAAAAAAACGATTGAAAAATATAGGATAGCAGTGAATATGTAGCATTCGGTAGGAAGCCCTATCGCTATTATAACTGTAAGCAATATAAGAAAAATAACATGTTCTAATGTTTCTCCTTACATTAGCACAGCTTTAATGAAGCCTCGTCACCACCTATAAAAACGC
This sequence comes from Euprymna scolopes, assembly GCF_053919585.1. Lineage (NCBI taxonomy): Eukaryota > Metazoa > Mollusca > Cephalopoda > Sepiida > Sepiolidae > Euprymna > Euprymna scolopes. The sequence goes on from NC_136514.1 coordinate 44,744,224, forward strand.
AACTATATGCAGTTCTAGCTCAAATCAGTCCTATGTGAACTGCTGTTTGCTTGCTCTCAATACAGGATGTCTGTTTGGTTGGAAATGTACGAAATTTCCAAAATGCGAAAATCTGGATATACATGCCAGCGGTTCGTGGGATTTGACAGCAAGAATAACGGCGAATGATAGGCATATGATAAAACGTAAAGCAAAACATAAAATCCTCTCGCGTAAGCTTTGTGGATGCGGTTATTGCCCGCTTCCTCCAACCTTTCCCCGTTCCGTTAATCATCTCAGGATGTAAAATAATGGCTGTCATGCTGCCATGACGGAACTAAGCTTAATTTAAGTCCATATACGATGGAAATACGGGAGGCGGCTTTTCAAAATGATGGCAAATGGATAACAGATAGTGTTCGCATGTGGACGAGAGCGGCACTCGAAATAAAATACTGGCGCATAGATAAATAGACTCACATACACACAGTAACTACTCGTAATCATTATACTACGTCATTTCAAAATATAGAGACATAGGCACACACGTATATATATACATATACGCATATTATTATTTAACACACACACACACACACACACACACATATATATATATATATATATATGATATAAAACTGCATGTGTGTGTGTGTGTCTGATCACGAATAGGTCCCTATATAGTTGACTATTTTAAAAAACTGATCATATATAATGATAGAAGATGTATCGAGACATAATAATGGGTATGTTTGATCTGGCATAATGATGATTCATTAAAATTGTGGGGTCTGCCTACTCGCTTGGTCCACAAAGTATGGAAATAAAAAATTCAAAAATTCAAAAAAAACGTTTACAAGTGTTTTTGATATAGATGTACATAAGAATACTTTGATAAGTATGTTTTAACTTGAATAGGGATGGTATAATAAAATTATGGGGGCTGCGTTCGCGCCTAGCCTCCATAGAATAATGTATACTTTAATAAAGACTTTTCATATCTATCTGCGTAAGTATACTTTGATAATTATGTTTCAGTTTGAAGAAATATGATATAATAAAATTATGGGATGTTCGTTTGCGCCTGACCTCCATAGAATGGAAATATTTCACAAAGTTTAACAAGGTTTTTTAATATAGATCCACAGAATATTGTAATAAGTGCTTCAGTGTGAACAGGTATGGCATAATAAATTATGGTGTTTATCTATTTTATTTTTACTTTCATCATATTTTGCTTTGGTTTTTATACCCCCAAATTCGAAGCTATCTCTTTACAACCCTTCCTTTTCATAACTTATACTTTCATAAATCAGAGTCCATTTTCTGTAGGTTGTTTTTGAACCCAGTCAACGGCGGGTACTTTTGCTAGTATATATATATATATATATATATATATATATATATATATATATATAATCGAAATGAAGAAGTAAAAATTAGATTACTAACTAAAAGCTTCTGTCAATTAAAATCGCATATACATATAAATATTTATATAGTAATCCCAAGCAAATAAAACTCTCAATACAGCCAAAAAAGGTATTGGGCATGTCATAAAAACACAGATAAAGACTGTAAGTTATAGTTTACAAGAATTTATTATTTGATAGGATGTGCAAAAAGAAATATTATATTTCATAGATCCGCGGAGTTTTAAAGAATGCGTACTTTTCATCAGAGGAAAAATATTAGCAAATTGTTATTATTATAACGAAGTTATGAATTTACTTGTGCTGGCATAATCTAAAACTGAAGTGAGTTATATATGCAAAGAGAGTCAGTGTAAATAGTTCATGGAAGCGGAGAAAATAATGAAGATTCAGAAAAAAGTAAATTAAAAACTAAAATCCAAATCAAAGGATATGCAATGGTTAGTTATTTCCAAAGGTCAGATTATTATATATATACTATATACATATATATACATATATATATATATATATATATATATATATATATATTATGCTTTTGCTATGTTGACTAATCACACACACGCGCACGCACACACACGCGCACGCACACACACGCGCACGCACACACACGCGCACGCACACGCGCGCGCACACACACATGCACACACACTCCCCCCCACACACACATACACCTGCACATACATGCGCGCACACACATACACATGCACACACGCACACATATACATGCACGCACACATGCACGCACGCACACATGCACACACACAAATATAAAGTTAGTTCGTGTTCTCCATGATAAAAGTTTTGTTTAAATCTTAAAATGTAATATTCATGCTATACATATATAACGTAAAGATTTTGTAAAATCAACAAATATTTAATTGTTTAAAATTAATATTTCGACATTCTATTCAGAAGTTTTTATCTGTCTTTTCCGTGCCATAATGTCAAAAAGAAAAGAATTTAGTTGTAAAAAAATTCATGTGTTTTGATTCAATAGTGATATTTTTTTTAATATAGAGAATGTGTTGGGGGCCATAGTATGAAATAGTTAGGGGGAATGATTATAAGAATTAATGTTCTCATAAGTAGACAAATCTGCAATGTTGACAAAGGGATCCAATTTAACAATCCAAAATGTGCGTAATCCAAATCTGTAGAAATCTGTAGAAAATTATAGTTTTCAAAAGATCGAGGAAAAAAGAATATTTCAAAGCGTTAAATTAAAAAAAAGGATAGAGCAACCGGTGTAATAATGCTCCCATTAGGAGCAAAAGATTTGTAATGACGAAAAAAATCAGTTTTCAAAAATTCAACAGTAGTAAAAAGAGTTATGTCATCGTGAACAAGACAGGTTGTCCATAAAAAATCACTTATGTGCCAAATGGCGTACAGCTGAACGGATACGTAGGAGTAATGATTTTCAATTAAACGAAAGTAAAAGAGAAAAACATGTCTTTAGACTAGAACAAAAATTGGCGCTTTTGTATTTTCAAATTTTGTATTTATTATTATTTTTATTATTTTCTCTAGAGCCAATACACTATAAATTATCAGATAGTACCCATATATAATTATTTAATTTATGCATATTTCCTGTTTATTATTATAGAGTCAATACTTTATTGATTATGATAATGTCAACAATATATATAAGTGATTTTAAAATTCATTTTTAAAAATATTCTTTCCGTGTTGTCAGATACAATTAAAATTAAAACATATATCTCTCCAACCCTTAATGTTTCCACCTGTAGTATGTCCTAACGCATATAAAAACTAAACGTTGTAAAAGTTATAAATATGTATTTGAGCATGCGCAAAAGAGTACCTATGCTTTCCAGATTCCATTTTATTTTCAATTTTTACATCTTAGGTGCTCTTTCTACATAATCTTATATATATATATATATATATATATATATATATATATATATATATATATGGTGTTATTCTATATTTTTAGTGTTATTCTATAATTGTAGTGTTACTCTATACTTTTCTAGTGTTATTCCATACTTTTTAATGTTATTCTATATTTTTCTTAGTGTTATTCTATACTTTTAGTGGCTTCCGATACTTTTTTAGTGTTATTCTATACTATTTTAGTGTTATTCTATTATTTTAGTGTTATTCTATACGTATTGTGTTATTCTATATTTATTAGTGTGCTTCTATCCTTTTTAAAGTTTTATTCTAGACCTGTGTAGTGTTATTATATGGCTGTTATTCTATACTTTTTTAGTGTTATTCTACATTTTTTCTTAGTGCTATTTTATATTTATTTTATGTTATTCTATATTTTTTAGTGTCACTCTATACTTATTTAGTGTTATTCTATACATTTTAATGTTATTCTATAGGTTTTTGGTGATATTCCATAGGATTTTTAGTGTTATTCTATATTTCTTAGTATTATTGTATATTTTTTAGTGTTATTCTATATTTTTAGTGTTATTCTATATTTTTGAGTGTTATTCTATGTATTCTTAGTGTTATTTTTAATGTTATTCTATATTTTTAAGTGTTAGTTATACTTTTTTAGTGTTTGTCTATATGTTTTTAGTGTTATTCTATATATTTTTATTGTTGTTCTTATATTTTCGTAGTTATTCTGTATTCTTTTGTGTTATTTAAACATTTTTAAAGTGTTTTCTATATTTTTTAGTGTTATCCTAATTTTTTTTAGCGTTATTTGATATTCTTTAGTGTTATTCTATATATTTTGTGTTATTTTATATATTTGTAGTGTTATCCTATATTCCTTAGTGTTATTGTATACTTTTTAAGTGTTATTCTATACTTTTTAGTGTTATTCTATAATTTATTTTAGCGTTATTTTATATTTTTTATGTTATTCTATATTTTTTAGTGTTATTCGATATGTTTTGGTGCTATTATACATTTATGTAAGTATTATTCCATATTTTTCTTAGTGTTATTCTACATTTTTCGTAGTGTTATTCTCTATATTTTTAGTGTTATTCTATATTTTCCCGGTGTTATTCTATATTTTTTTTAGTGTTATTCTATATTTTTTAGTGTTATTCTATCTATTTTTAGTATTATTCTATATTTTCCCGGTGTTATTCTATAGATTTTAGTGTTATTCTATATTTTTTTAGTGTTACTCTATATTTTCCCGGTAGGATTCTATATTTTTTAGTGTTATTCTATATTTTTTAGTGGTGTTCTATATTTTTGTTTTACTTCTGTTATACTTTTCATATGGCTTCTTCGTGTTTGGAGAATTTTTTTCCGCATTGGACTGGTTGTCTTTAAGATTTCCGTTGTTTTTAAATTACCGGGTAGTGTGCAGTTTCACTCTTTCCCTTGATTCTGATTACTCATAGTCTTTTTATGCTCTTTAAGGCTGTTCTCAGAGTCTCTACAAGTATTGTTATTATATTAATATTCTTTATGTTCCATACCCCTTCGAGTTCTCTGGGAAATTCATATATCTGTTTTGTTTTTTGCCTCTTTGGCCATCACCATGTGGGTTGATGGGACACAAAATGTATAGTTTTGTAATATTGTACGTGTTGTTAATTATTATGGCGTCCGTTTTATTTTTACCGGTGGGTTTTTGCATTTGTACCTCCATGTCCGAAATTGTACCTCCATGTCCGAAATGTAGTTTTTGTTTTCCAGTATTGTGTCCGATTTGTGTCTGTGACATTTGTTTGCATGTTAGAAGTACTTCTATTTACAGAGTACTCATTCTACTGCATGCCCCACATACCCGACTCTGTTTATGTAATCATTTTGAGTTGGTATTCTGCATTCAAATTTTTGATGTCTTACTGTTTGTGTCCATATAAACTGTTTGTATGTGTCTTATCTATCTTAGCTTCAATAGTGTTTGTTGTAATCACGTTGTTCTCGACCACTGTCTGTATCGATTCGGATTCTGTGTTTATATGTCCTGGTCTTGGCCATGATTAGGTGTTTTCGTGATTCTCTTCTCTTGCCATTCTTATTTATTGTCCATGTAGCGCTTCCTTTCCGACTTTTTTTCTTATCTTTTGTTTCCGGTTTCATCGTTTTCTGTATAGTTCATATTGACAATATCTCTCGCTGCCGTGATAATTTTTTCTGTGTTTCGAGTTATGTACTTTTCCAAGTCTTTTTTTGCATCATCTTATACATAATAGTTTTCTTACGACTTTCCACGTACAGGAAATCTGGGTAGAATGTAATAATTGGTCACCAGTTTCATAGTCTTCCGATCAAGATAAAATTATTTTTTGCGCAGCCTATATAATGGTCCAGAGTATCTTATTAGTGACATTTCCCATGAGTTTTAATTAGATTTCTAATGTGTAGTGTTTTTTTTCTACGAGTTTTCGTATTGGTCTTTCAGTTTTTATTATTTATAATGATATGAGTGTTATTATTATTATTAATATTAATTTTTTACTATATTATTACATTGTATTCAATGTTATATCATTAGTGTCATTATATTATATAGAGGGGCGTTCTTAAGGTAATGCCTCCTAATTTTTAGTCCGCCTGAATAAATCTAATGTGAGTGCAAATTGAATTTTTTTGATTCCTGTCCTTATAAATTCATGACATGAAAGTTTCATCTCTTTGTTACTAATACTGACGGTGTGAGACTCAATGAAGAAAATCCCCTGTCAGTGACGTGTGCCAGGGGCAGAGATGCGTCATTGAATTCGTCCACACAGAAAAGATTAAACCAATCAAAATCCATTGTCGTCTGATGAACGTTTACGTTTAGCTGATATTTAAGGGTATTACTCCCGTCTGCGTAGCTTTTGAACATACAATGCATTACAATAAAAAGCTATATTTATTCAAATCAGGTCTTATCAATAACTATAGATGAAGATGGAAAACCTACCTGCACGCCCTCAGTTTTTATCATCAGGTTTTGTTTCAGTTTTAAGTTAAACGTAGGATGCCTTACTTTTGAACCGACCATCGTATTATTATATTCGTAATAATATTTTATAAGTATCATAATTCATCTCACCGTACATGAGTACGCCTATTGATCGACTTTATGTATTGGCTAATAACAAATATAATGTTTTATTTCGGTTTGTTTTATTTACACAGATTACCTTTGGTCTATTTCTCGCTTCTTTGTTTTCAGCTGAAACTTTCACAACATAAGAAAATTAAACAATGTTTGTTTTGCTGTTTGGTTTATTTTCATAGGCTCGTTGTACTATAAAAACGCGTAGAAGAATCGGCTCAACGTAAATTGATCGGAGGGCATGCAGGTAGGTTTTCCATCTTCATCTATAGTTATTGACAAGTTCTGATTTAAATAAATATAGCCTTTCTTGTAATGCATTGTATGCAAACAAACATCGCATCTATTATTCATTAATTTCGATAGAATTGAACAAATCTTTCGAAATACACAATTCTAAGGGTAAACAATAAAGAGGTAAAATTTCTTTTATTTGATCAAACGAATGAGAACATACGTCCACCAATCTCTCTAATTGTTCGACAGTTAGACGAACGGTGGGTGCTTATCTGTCTGTCACATAAGATAGCATTTGGATTGAATACCCCTACATTTATCAGACTGACCCTTAAAAATACAAGAGTGCGCGCGAACACACACACACATATATGTCTAGCCGCACTGATGAGCTGTGAAACAGCGAAACAGTACTGTATGTGGATGACTATAGTGCTCCCTATCTTCGGTTTGCATATTGGGAAGTGATATACAAATTACCGTATTAAACGAGGCTCTTTGTGTAAACAGATTGAGCTTAGGTATTTGGACAATGTCAAAACATTGTTAATTCACTGCCCGCATAGCAACGGTTAGAAGCTCCGACTGTCGTTTGGGTGGTCGGATTTCGATCCGGCTTGAGGTAGTTGATTGTCTAGCCACACTGATCAGCTGTAAAACAGCGAAACATTACTGTATGTGGGTGATTATATATATATATATATATTATTTTTATTATTTTAAAAACAGTAATCTTTGCACACGCGTGTTTCAAGATAACTACCTTCCATCAGCGTAGCTTGACTGTTTCTAGGAATCAAACTCCAGACCATATTTACACAGTCCGACGCGTTAACCGTTACACCACTCCTAGATGAATTTACTGTTTATTTTTATTGCTTATAAATTTAGATTTGTTGTTGTTGTTGGTTTTTAAACAATAAATACGGTTAATAGTGGCTTCACATCGAAGCTAATTTTTATTTACTTAGAAAGTCGCGTATCATTAGTTTGGACGTATATAATATTTTATTTATTTTTTATTATTTTTAAAACAGTAATCTACGTACACGCGTGTTTCAAGGTAACTACCTCTCATCAGCGTAGCTTGACTGTTTCTAGGAATCAAACTCTGTCTCTCTGTCTCCCCCCTCTCTTTCTCCCTCTCTCTCTATGTGTGTATATATATATATATATATATATATATATATATATATATATATATATATATATATATCTACAGAAACTATTGTTTCATCCTTCATGAATGTAATGCAGAATGTAATGATTGCCGCTGGGAATTGAACCCAGTAATGAAGCCATCTCAGTATCCATTAGCAAAGAAACGCACCACACGGCCATGTATACCACAACGGTATTCAAGTGAAACTAAACATTTATAAAGGCATACACTTACGGGAACGGAAGAACGTCTACAGTGATTAAATGACTAAACTCACATACAGGCTAAATGACCGTCTTATTCGTTTCAACAGATAGCAGTCCATTTTCATTGAGCTTAAATTAATCTGGCAATTTCAAAATTCTTTATTATGTATATCTATATACATTAAACTATCTGTATTACGTTTCTAAAAGTACATGCATTGCTTTTGTTTCAATGTATATATATATATACATGTATATATATAACTACTTAATTTACTAACATAAAATTAATATACGAAAGTATAGATTTATGCGTAAACTTTAAGTATTTACCTAAAAGTGCTTAATACGTAGGTAGAGCTAGTTAGTAAGTTATAAAATGAATATGGTGATTAAGATACACTGAATATACTGCGTTTCATCCACTCTCGGATTCTTCAGGCTTATGCGCGAATTTCAAGAGAAGATGCGCATATAAAAACAACAAACAACCACAGAATTAGCGCATAAGCCTGAAGAATCCTAGAGTGGATGAAACGCGGAATATTCAGTGTTGCTTAATCGCCATATACGTTTTATATATATATATATATATATATATATATATATATATATGCATATATATAAATATATAAGTATATATATATATATAAATATATATAATATTTCAAGTCAAGTAAGGAATATGGATAAATAAGAAAATATTTGAAAAAGTAACTAAGAAGATTATAACTTTCGATGACAATCTCATCGTGTAAGTAAAAAACTACAAAATAAGTGACAGCTGAGTTTGCAATTGAATGTTTCAAAATGTAAAAGTTACTAGTCTTTCGCACTAGCAACAAATATCTTGTGATGTAAATGAATAGTATAAAGTTGATAGTATAAAGTATAGTATAAATACTTATTCGTATAAATAATATAACAGATTAATAGGATAAATAATATAAATCGTATAAAGTTACAAAAAGAACCATTCACAAAACAAAGTTACATAGTTAAAAACATCGCAGGTGAAAAAGTATTTGAAATAGATATCTGTGAAAGTTTAAAGACCTACGAACATATTTCAACATAGTTTAATTTAAACTATTTAGAAAATTACTTTTAAATGCAAAATATTCTTTCAATTAAAAGTTATATTATTAGTAAAATCTAAGTAAGAAAACTTCCCATGCTTTTTTAATACAATCGTCAAGTTAAATATGTGTGATACTATGGGCGTCTCCTCTCTTCCGAAGCACGTCAGTGAGTTACTCATAAAAAAGTTCTGAAAGTAAATGGTCAAGGTTAATGCTTATAAATAATTCAACAATGCGCGTATAAGCGATCGAGACTGGCCGCGAGTGCGAGTTGTTTTCCGCTTCTCTGTCATTCATTGCAGAAAGACCGGACATAGGATTTCCGATTTTGAGTCAATGAATTTAGTAGTCAGATTTACTTGAGACACAGTTTGCGACAGTTGACGACAATTTGCGGTCTTGGGGGGGGCCTTCGAGAGAAAGCAATAAATTGCAGTGAGGATAAAGATAATTTTCTTTGCAAATGAGCAGATAAACTGATCAATCGGGGAAAAAATTCACCAATGAACATAAAGGCGATCGGAAATAGCATGGTGCTGAGTTAGGAGCAGCCGCGAGTGCGAATACTTTTTTGCTTATTTGTCACTCTTTGACAATAGACCGGGCATTTCACGTTAGAAGTCAGAGTTTCTTTATGCACAGTTTGCAACAGTTGACAACAGTTTTGGGCTCGTGGGGGGGGGGCTTTCGAGAGGGACCTGAACAAAATTTCAGTAAAGAACGGGAAGAATTTTTAGAAAATGAGAAAATGAACACAACTGATTTTTACCGAATATACGGAGTTTTGATTTCTGTGAGTTTTCGTTGTTTTATTTTTTTATACGCTAATGTTAGTGCCCACCCTCTCGGCAATCACCGATGTTAGAAATGCGAAAGACGAAGGAACGGCTAGAACGTCATAGTGGCAAATGCAAAAAAGATAAAAACAAATTGTAAATGTTTGTACACGACGTTAATTAATTAATTCTACATCCGACCTTAATTAATTAATTCTACATCCGTGCTAAATATTAGAACGGACAAAAACAATGCTACCTTTCCATAAGCAGACAGTGTATCGTTTTCCGTCTAGGTAAGCAAACAATCCGTTACTTTGTGTTACAAAATTCGATTGAGGTAGTTTCCCGAATTTCAATGAAAAAAAAGTTGTAGATTCATAATTTATCTTCGACTTTCAAGGAAACAGGAAATATACTTCCTGTCTTCAAAATAAAACCACCAGTTGTTTAGTTTGGAAAAAAAGACTAGTAATGCTCTTCCAGAACATAAAACGAAATTATTTCAATAAGTTCTCCTTGTGTACGAGGTAATCACGTTTTCACACCGATTGCCATTAGTTCCTCAAAACTAGCACGTATAACCCACCATGCGCTGTATGTAGAGGAACGTCGACACTCTCTACAAAAATTGCAAAATCCTTGCATCGCCATCTACTCTGATCAGGATAGACATGCGACTATGAAGCTGGAGCAACTAAGCAAGTGTAAATGAATCTTAAAATATATATACCTTTATGTAATCCTGATTTAATTTGCAGATAGGCACGGAAGTTAGGTAAGATTAGGATTATTTCAATCGTTGAGGCGACAAAGCCAAGCAAATACATTCATCTTCAGATGGTTGAAAATCAGTTTAACATGTAAAGTATATAAATATAAGAAATAAACACCATAGACAAACAATGGAACCGAGAGATTGAGTTCAATAATGCATTTGCACTTAAACTGATTTAATTCACCGAAAAATAATCATATTTAAAAAAAAAATCATATAAAACATTAAGGTATTAAGAATCATTTAAAAAATAGAGAGGCAATGCCAGTTCAAACCACATGGAACGAGTGTAGCTAATACACCCCCCACACCCACCCACCCACACACACATATATATATCTGTGGAAATTTACTTTATTTCCTCATAATATATACCAATCCTTATTTTGAAAGCTCAATATAATTACAGAGCAATATAGTGTGTATTTCTTTTAAAACTCCGCGGATTGAGGACAATGCACTTAATTTGCGTCCTAATATTTGAAAATTAAATATGTTTTAACTGTTCTTAAAGTGTTAATTATTTGTTCTTATATATATATATATATATATATATATATATATATATATATCGAGCGCTAATGTGTGATATAATAGAAAGTGCACTGTTAAAGTAAGCTTTGTTGATATATATATATATATATATATATATATATATATATATATATTGATATACTGATATATATATATATATGCATATATATTTATATATCTATAGTAAGTAGAATATTAAAGTAAGCTCTGTTGATATATATATATATATATATATATATATATATATATCAACAGAACTTACTTTAAACAATGCACTTTCTATTATATCACACATTTGCGCTACACCAGCGTCTCCTAATGTATCACACATCCAAACCTTATACTTCACTAATATCTGAAGGAACACGTGCCAAGCCTTACCACCGCCATGGAACGTAAAATGTTGTATATTCCTGATGAGGATCCTGTTATAAATCGAAATATCAAATTTAAGTTTAATAAATTAATGTATTTACTATTGCTAGAGATTCTGCACTTGCTTGGCTTTAATTAGTTAATTTTCTAAATTTTATATTTCAATATCAACAGTGCTTACCATAAACAGTGAACTTTCTATTACTTAACAAATACGCGCTCGACCGTTGCCTCTTACTGTATCGGGCATCGAAACCTTATACTGACCAACATCTGAAAATGACGTGCTAAAGTTTACAACCGCCATGGCACGTTAAAAAGTTGATTTTCCTGATAAAAATCCTGTTAAAATCGAAATATAAAATTTAATTTTAAAAATAAATATGTTTATTTTTCGAAAGACATTCTACAGTAGTTTGCGTTTAAACTGTAAAGTTTTAGAATTTTATATTCCAATATGATATTAACTGTGGACTTCCTATATATATATATATATATATATATATATATATATATATATATATATACGTACTTGCTTGTTTCGGGGGCTTAGCCCTCTTCAGCGTAGCTTGCCTGTTATTAGGACTCGAACCCTGGACCTTATATATTTCAGTCCAGTGTCGTATCCATTACGCTATGATGCCATAGACGATTTACTATTTAGTTTTTTATCGTTTATATATTTATGTAGTTTTTTTATGTTGATTTTTTTAAACGATATTGAGGTTAGCGTCTTTACCTTGAAGATCGGATGTATTTTTTTAGAAATTGCCCATTTTTTATTTTGGACGTAAACAAATAATATTTTTATTCATTTATTTATTTATTTTTTAAAACAGTAATCTAGAGTCCTAATAACAGTTAAGCTACGCTGAAGAGGGGTAGGGCCCCGAAGCATGTATGTACGTAGATTACTGTTTTATAAATAAATTCTTTGTCGAATAATAAATTTATCATCCATTATTATTAATTTACTGAATATGTTTCCAAATTCTCATTTGTACCATCGCTCTCCCCCCCCTCTCTCTCTCTCTCTTGTATATTGGGCTTCTTTATGTGATTGGAAATTTCTTAGAAATATTGATACTAATATTTATATGGACTTTAATTTTACAGTACTATGCACGCTGTAATACATTTATCTACAAATGGTAGAAAAATATTTTAGCATAAAAATATATAAATACAATAAATATTTAAGACTAGCAATGGAACATTGAGACTGAGTTCAGTAATACTAATTGTTTGACTCGACTAACAAGAAACTGATTTAATTGATCTATAAACTAGCACAGCATTCTTTTTTATAAATTTTAAATTTCTCTTCGTAATTTTTAATTAATGCTAAATATCTTATTATTAATGTTAGTATTAATGAAATTGCAAAGAAATGTCTAGTATATGATTTATACCTGCTCTGATTTCATAAAGTTAATGTATGGTAAAGGCCTTTAAAACATCGAAATGATAACGAAGAATATAAACTCTTTCTATCTGTGCAATTTTTTAGTGCTTACTCTCTTTCTAAGACGATAGCTCTTTATATAGAAACTTTCCCGGGTATTTGGAGGTGTGTGTTGAGCAAAAAAATTGGTAGTAGGCAGGCATGCTCGAATCCATACCGCGAAGAAGGAAAAGAACGTCAAAAAGAAAAACGTGACGTCTTTGCCGTTGCTTCCATCGTAAAACAAGGAGTGGCGAAAGGTTAAAATTAAGGCTAGTACATCGAAAAGAGGGGATGACTTTCGAAAATATTGACGAAAAAAAAAGAGACTCTTCCGTGTAGAAAACTACCCAGTTGAGGGTGAAGGAATAAACAGCCAATTTTTCGATATTTGTCGTCCGAAATATCGCGCTTCAAAACGATACCAATCTCGTAAATATCTGTCGTCTTTGTCAAAAGTTTTAGGCATGCATATATACATACATACATACATACATACATACATTAAGTAGACAGGTGAGATGTATATAATAGAAGACCTTTGATAGTGTTTGACACAGAACTTTGTTCTTGTTAATTATGGAATATCTGGAAGTATTATCTAAACGACAAAATTCATTCTTCCTTTGATTTATAAAAGTAGTTATTGATGGACAAAGTCGGAAGCACACAGCATAAACGCTAGAATTTCCCAAGAGTCTAATTTGCGCATAATATCCTCTTTTAATATTCATATATCATCTCCCAAAAGATCCTGGTATACTTTGTTTACGTTTGGACCAACGAGACGCCTATTTATGGCAAAACTTAAGACTATCGATGGTAAATATGTGTAATTGTCTCTGACTTAAAGAGCGTGGAGCAATGGGGAATTGCTGGATTGTGTCCTCTAACGCTTAGTCTTCTCTTTTTTATGAACTTAATGTTCGTGGTTTTTGGATCATTCTTTAATTTTGATAAGATAATTCCAAATTCGCTTACTACAAAGGTGTAACAGAGAAGCTCACGCTGGGTTAGCAACAGCAGCCATATGCAAATTATCGGGCAAGTGTACGATGTGATGTCACAGCAGGGATAAAAGACACACGTGTTCGAAAAAGCAGTTCGAGATGTGTGCGGAAAAGCAGAGGCGTGTGAGATGTGTGCGGAGAAGCAGTGGTATTCGAGACGTGTTCGGAAAAGAGGTATTGGGATGTGTTCGGAAAAGCAGAGGTATTGTAGATGTGTTCAGAAAAGGCAAAATATTGAAGATGTTTTCGGAAAAGCAGAAGTATTCGATATGTGTTTGGCGAAGCAGAGGTAGTGTAGATGTGTTCAGAGAAGCAGAGGTATTGGAGATGCGTTCGGAGAAGCAGAAGTATTCAATATGTGTTTAAAAAAGCAGAGTTATTGTTGATGTGTTCGGAGAAGCAGAAGTATTGGAGATGTGTTCAGAAAAGGCAAAATATTGGAGATGTGTTCGGAAAAGCAGAAGTATTCGATATGTGTTTGGCGAAGCAGAGGTAGTGTAGATGTGTTCAGAGAAGCAGAGGTATTGGAGATAGGTTCAGAGAAGTAGAAGTATTCGAGATGTGTTCGGAGGATCAGAAGTATTCGATATATATTTGGAGAAGCAGAGGTATTGTTGATGTTTTCGGAGAAGCAGAGGTATTGGCGATGTGTTCGGAAAAGCAGAAGTATTCGATATGTGTTTGACGAAACAGACGTAGTGTAGTGTTCAGAGAAGCAGAGGTATTGGAGATGTGTTCGGAGAATCAGAAGTATTCGATATGTGTTTGGAGACACAGAGATATTTAAGATGTGTTCAGAGAAGCAGAGGATTGGGGATCTGTTGAGAAAAAGCAGAAGTATTCGAAATGTGATAAGAGAAGCAGAAGTATTCGAGACGTGTTCGAAGAAGCAAAGTTATTCGATATTTGTTCGGAGGAGCAAAGATATTCGAGGCGTGTTCGAGACACGTACGTGACTTCACAGCAGAGACGAATTGTCACACGCTGCAGCAGAACAAGAAATTAACTTTGTAAATATTTAGAAAAATGCGTTGTTGGAAATATCAGATATAACGGCTTCTGTTAAAAAAAAGAAAAATGTGATTTTTTTCTGTTCTTCTGTTTCATTGAATTCTCATGCATTTTGGGTCCGTTAGAATGTAACGGCATCGATAAAAACAGTGTACAATGTAACAAATTCAATCGCATAATCGAATAATGTAAAAGATTTGCAATTCTAATTATAGGTTAAAATTAATAAAAAGTAAAATGTAAAAAATATCACAAATGCACAATGTCTTTTCAGGAAACTATAATAATTTTTTTTAATTTTTGCTATTTTTTTTTTTTTTAGATTTCTGCAAATGTTTTGGTGAGATTTTTCTAAAAAAAAATCTTTTTGAGATTTTGGCTATTTTTTTTTTCTGCTAATGTTTTGGTGATTTTTGCGAAGATTTTGAGATTTTTCTAAAAAAAATCTCTTTGAGATTTTAGCTAAATTTTTTTTTTTTTAGATTTCTGCTAATGTTTTGGTGATTTTTGCAAAGATTTTGAGATTTTTCTAAAAAAAAACTCCTTTTTAGATTTTGGCTGAGTTTTTTTTTAATATATTTTGGGCGGAAATGGTTTAATATACACAACATCGCGCATGATTCCAGCTTGAAATAGATTTAATATTTTAAGGATAAAATCCATCATAGGCGCAATTCCGTTGAGTCTCGTTTTGCTGTAGACGTCATAGTGATAGGTTCAAAATAGATAAACAAAACTCTTAAATGGAACGGTAACTCAAAACGCAACAAACGGACATATAACAGTAAACCGTTCTGTCTCATAATATTTCATCATTGATGCTCTTGTCGATTTAGGTGTTTAAATTCTCTACACAACTTCTCTCTGAATATTTGGTCTAAAGAGTTCAAATTTAATATACATAGCTTTTGGACCGTAACACCCTTTGAAGTTGTTCTTTTAATCCGGTAAAATATCTGCTAAGGGGTCGGATTGAAAAAAAAAACATTAGCCCAGGCCTAGCATAGTAGACGATACACGTTTTTTCTTATGATAAGTCCTAAGTCAAACAACGTTTTTTTTTGCAATTTTTGTATTCGTAATTTCAATCCTATGTCATTCAAGAGTTTATCGGTTTAATATTTACAGATATACAGACAGCCACACATGCATCTACTGTCTTATATATATTGATATTGAGAGAGAGAAAGCTTCAATGATATCAAACTCAAAAGCGGTGGCATAACATTCGTCTTACTACTTAGAATTTTTAAAGAAATCGATTTAATTTGCTTAAAAACAACAGGCTTGTGTTTGCTAGGTTCTTCTCAACTTTGTTCTCAGCTTGAATGTTTTTTTACAAGGCCTGTACTGATGTAATATCTAGTCTTATCCAGGTAGATCTTTCCTAGCTTCAGAATCTTATATGGCAAACATTAATTTGCGGCATTATAATCTGTGCTATTTTCCAATGTCATTAATTTGTCATTATAATCGGTGCTATTTTGTCTGTGTCGTTTATACCTATGCTCTATTTTAATGCTGAAAATCAACTTACTGAAAAATTGTGCAGGATATACGTTTTTCTGGAAAGGAAAACTCAAGGAAGTAAAAATCGAAAGAGGAGTTGGTTTTGATATTAAGACAAAGATCATGTCTCAGTTAGAACATCCTTGTGTAATTAGTGATCGAACTATGTTACTGAGTGTACTTTTACATTGTGATCGTTACACGTCAGTTACCCCAGGATATGCCCTACTTTGGATAGTAGGCAGGGTGTCAAAATGAGGTTTTGCCAAGATCTAGGGAATTGTATCAAAGGCATACCAAAAGCAGATAAGATTTTGTTGTTTAAAGACCTGAATGCACAGGTCGGAAGTGATCACAACATCTAGGGTGTCTTAGGAAGATATGCCCTTGGTAGGCAAATGATAATGGGATTCGTTTTTTACAGTTGTGCGCTAAACATAATATGCAGTATGCAACATTATTTACCAATAATATCGCATTCAGAAAGTAACTTGGATTCACTCTAGATCAAAATATAGTCATATTATTGATTATGTCATCATGCGTAAGCGTAATCTTCAGGATATATACACTGTGGGGTGCAGACTGTGACACTGTTCACAATCTTGTTCGTGCTAAATTTAAGTTGTGTATGAGGAAAAAGGTTAGAGGCAATAGATAAATGGGCCTAAACGCATCGATGTCTCCAAGTTACAAAATAGGAAAGCGTGTGAAACTCTTAAGACCTAATTTATTATTATCTAATTTGACAGAACTTGGAAAAGATTTAAGTCACAAGTATATAAGAAAGGGGTAGAAATTCTTAGCTTTAAGAAAACCAAACATAAGGAATTGGTTTGATGACAATGATTCTACAATCACCAATCTTTTGGAAGAGAAAAAAATACGTGGTTCTAATGGATTAGATTAAATAACCACAGAAAAATTGCATAACGAAGCAAAATTGAAAGTTCGGCGTCAATGTCGAAGGAAGAACAAGTGGGAGGGGGCAAAATGTCAGCAGACATCCAGACAGATAATGATCGCACAAATTCAAAAGATATGTATTACAAATCATTGGACCCTGTGAAATCCAAAAATGGTTCTGCTGTTTACAATAATGTTTGGGAGAATCATAGGACATTGGACTAAACATTTTCGAGATGTTTTTTTGGATAATCCATCAAATACATATATATATTATATATATATATTTTTTAAATCGAAAACTAGGCTTTTAATATCAGTATCAGAGCGATAAAAAACTCAACTTTATATGTATATAGATATTCACTAAGTTCAATTTCAGTACTATAGTATTTCTTATTTTCTGCCTCTCTCTATGCGTTTAAAATTTTTTAATATTTTTATGAATTTTCTAGTATTTTATATCAATATATATTATAATATATATGCATTTATAATATATATATATGTATATATACTATATATCAATATATAATACATAGACCATAAATATATGTTTTTGGTAAAATATGTTTTTGCAATGAGAATTCAAACTTAGTGTATATCAATCCTCTTTGTTTAGAAGCTCAATGTTTATTACATATAACACGTGATCATACACAAAAGAATAAGAATAGTGTGTCATTCCAAGATCTGAATTCTGTCGGCATATCAAATCTTCGTTAAGCAAAAACAAGCAATATCAAATCTTTTCATGCATATACTCAGCAGAAAAAACAAATCTTTGCTTAGAAATAAATAGACATTACAATACAATAGCGGAAAATCATATAGAATACCCAGCATCGCGTATTGCCGTTATGGTTTTAAGTGTAGATCAAGCCAAGTCTTAGGTTACGGATATGTTAATTAAAAAAATATATTAGTTAACGAAGAAATTATTTATCAGACAAAATTGCTTTATTCAAACAAATACTAATTATTTATAATATGTAAACAGGGTTATATCCAAAATGAGATTATTAAAGTTGTGAATACAGAAGTAACGCCTTACTTTTTAAAACGCATTTTAATTTTATGTGCGAATATCTTTGCATTTTTAGTATTTTTCTTGTTTGGTATTACAATAATATTTCCAAAGTATATATATATATATATATATATATATATATAGCATATTGAGAAGTGAAAAACGAATTACCATTAGCATATAAGCGACGCTCTTTGTGTAAACAAATCGAGCGGAGGTATTTCGGACGATATCAAAACATCGTTAAACTCACTACTCGTTCAAGCAGCCGCCAATAGCGTAATGGTTAGAAGCCTTGACTGCCGTGTAAACGGTCGGGTTTCTATCCTGGCTTGAGGTAGTTGCCTGTCTAGCCGCACTGATGAGCTGTGAAACAGCGAAACAGTACTGTATGTGGATGACTATATATATATATATATATATATATATATATATATATATATATATATATATATATATAAATCGTGGGTCTTTGATTAGCATATTTTAATTTAGTTACATGTTATTAAAAAGCACATAATATAATAATTGTCGTTTAACTATTGGCAATTATTTTATTTTATTTATTTATTTATTTATTTATTTCTACATTGCATAAAATACCGCGTGTCAAAATCAGGCCTTAACAGATTGAATGCAAGTTCTCATATGTCTCTAGAAAGTACATCCTTCCTGGAAAAGATAACCATTCAAAACAGACTTTTGCACTTAGGGCTATTCATCTCTCCAGCCCCCCCCCCATTTTTTTTTCTCGGTTACTGCTTCATTCTCCTAAACTTATAAATAAATGTGATAAAAAAAAAGCATTGAGGCATGACTATAAAGAAAACTCAATGTTTCGTCATTTAATAAAGACTGAAATAGAGAGAAATGTTCTACATTTATATTCAAACAAGTTTTGCACGTTTTGTTATACATAAGCAAATACATTCAACATCGTCTACGATTTTTTTATTCTTAGAAAACGAAACAAAACTCTGCGTGTTCTCAATCATTCAACCGATGTAGCGTCGATGTGATATGCATAACATTATACGAGAGAATTAGTCGAGTTAATAAAGTATTCTTTTGTGTTTTGGATTTGTATATTTTGTTTGTATGGATATTTTGATCTAGAAGAAACGGTATCTTTTGCAAGCGAGAAGTATATATATATATATATATATATATATATATATATATATATATATATATATATATATATATATATATACTAACTAACGTGCTAATGGTCTTTGCAGCTGCAAGGACCCGGTGCGCAGTGATTAGAGTACTAGGGAAAACCCGCTTGCAAAAGTGATATCTTTCTGAAGATTAAAGCTGCAATTTTAAGTTTCGGGGACCGAAAAATACAATTGCAAATTACTTACGACCTCAATCTTGTTATGGCTGACTTAACGAGAGCATACTACCCCGTGAAGTAAATAAAATGCATTGTTTCTAAATTCCGCTCAGATTCCCGAGTTCGACAAGATACACTTAAATAATGTTTGATTGTACATCGACCAAGAACGTTGTTGAAATTACACTCAAGAGGGGAGCAATAGCCCGGGCAATACAACAATCGCTTCAAAAGTATAGAATAAACAAACAGAGATGTTGGTATAATGTATTTGAAAACAGAATATTATGAGTAAGAAGCATGGATAAAATAATTTATAAATAAAGAAAATTCTATAAACCCAGCAAAGATGTAAAGATATATGATAAGAATCAAATATTCTTCAACTTGGATTTATCTGTAAAGTACAAAGAAACAACTGAGAAAATCTCTTATTGAATTCTGTCATTTAAACTGGGTATATATATATATATATATATATATATATATATATATATATATATATATATATATAAAGCTGAATGTCTGTGTGTGTGTATGTGTCTGTGTGTATGTGTGTGTGGTCACGAATAGGCTCCTATATGGTTGACTATTTTTAAAAACTGATTGCATAAAATGATAGAAGATGTATCGAGACACAGGAATTAGTATGTTTAATCTGGCAGAACGGTGGTTCATTAAAATTGTGGGGTCTGAGTTCGCACGTGGTCCGCAAGGTATGGAAATAAAAAATTTAAAAATTAAAAAAAAAAGTTTACAAGTGTTTTTGATATAGATGTACATAAGTATACTTGATAAGTATGTTTTAACTTAAATAGGGATGGTATAATAAAATTGTGGGGTCTGCGTTCGCGCCTGGCCTTCATAGCATGGAAATAGGCACAACCTTTAATAATGGCTTTTCATATCTATCTGCGTAAGTATACTTTGATAATTATGTTTCATTGTGAAGAAATATTGTATAATAAAATAATGGGGTGTTCGTTCGCGCCTGACCTCCATAGAATGGAAATATGTCACATAGTTTAACAAGGTTTTTAAATATAGATCCACAGAATATTGTGATAAGTGTTTCAGTATGAACAGGTGTGGCATAATAAATTATGGGGTTTATCTATTTTATTTTTACTTTCATCATATTTTGCTTTGGTTTTGATACCCCCAAATTCGAAGCTATCTTTTTACAACACTTCCTTTTCATAACCTCTCATACTTTCATAAATAAGAGTCCATTTTCTGTATGCTATTTTTGGACCCAGTAAACCACGTGTACTTTTGCTAGTATATATATATATATATATATATATATATATATATATATACTCCATTTAATCAAATAAATTAATATACGAAAGTATAAATTTATGAGTAAACTTATAGTATTTTCTTCAACAGTCCTCAAACGTAGGTAGAGCTAAGGATTAAGTTATAAAATATATATGGCAATTAAGCTATACAGAATATCTCGCGTGTCATCCACGCTAGGATTCATAAGGCTTATGCGCGAATTTGTGGTTGTCTCGCGTTTTTATATACGCACATTCTATTGAGTGTTATATACTAATAACGAACAAGATAGATGCAACTGTAGACACCGCACACTTTGCCCAGTTCAAAATAAATGTCTAACTTAAAGCGTAATTTATCAGGCAACAATATTTGCGAAAGAAAACCTGAATAACAAGAAATATTACGGAGGCATGACTTCCTTAGATTTCAAAACCCGATACTATGACCACAAACGTACATTCAACAATAAAAAACACCGTATAAAAACAACACTAGCGAATAAATATGGGAACTCAAAGAAAACAGACATTCGCGGTAGTCGAATGGAAAATTATAAGACAAGCTACCACGTGTAGGCATCTAGACGACCCATGTAGATTATGCCTTCATGAAAAATTTGCTATCCTGTACTTTAAAGAACCCCAACATCTATTAAACTGTAGAAGAGAAATAGCAAATAACTGTGTTCACAAAATAAAATTTACTCTAGGATAGCGATACAAAATAGCTTTTAAACTAACAAAAACAATAGAAAATAAACAAATAAATTAATTAAATAAACATGAATATAAATAAACGATCACACATATATGTAGTATGTATATGTGTATATATATGTGCATATATATGTGTGTACACATATGTATATTTATATATAAACTAACAATTAAAAAAAACACTAACCTAGTTTTAAAACAGATCCTGTGTCCGATAAAATGCATGCCCATTGGCTGATAGGAAGGGGCGCGGTGGATACTAGAATGCTGATTGGCTAACTAAATCCTCAATAGAAGCGGACCATATAAAAATGATAGACGACCACAGAATTCGCGCATAAGCCTGAGGAAGACTAGAGTGGAAGAAACGCCGAATATTCAGTGTAGCTTAATCGCCATATATATTTTATAAATTACTAACTAGCTCTACCTATGTATTGAGCACTTTTGAAGTAAATACTTAAAGTTTACGCATAAATCTATACTTTCGTGTATTAATTTTATGTGAGTAAATGAAGTAGTTATATATATATATATATATATATATATATATATATATATATATATATATGTTTCTGAATTTTTGAGATGTAGATTGGTTATTTGTATTATTATTTATCGGACTACTGTCCTCATCTTGAGTGTGACTTTCACAACGTTTCGGTGATATAACCCTCGACCTTCTTTAGGTGTATCTTGCCGAATTTGGGAATTTCTGTCGAACTCGGGAATTTGGACGGAATTTCGAGCGGAACCCTTTATTTACTCATGGGGGTAGCGTGCTCATGTTCCGTTAGCCATGAACTGGATAGAGGTCCATAGTTATTCGCAAATACATATTTCGGTCGCCCACCTTGAGGATTGAACCTTAAATCGTCAGGAAAATATAACCTTTACAATTATCTGTGTGTATGTCTGTATGTAGATTTCCCTACAAAACTACTCTGTCAATTTTCAGTGTCCTGAAATTGACCTAAGGGAGAAGCAAGATGTGGGAAAATCTTTTTAATCGGTTTTAGCCAGAAATTTGGCTGTCAAAAGGTCCAAATTTAACGATTTGACCTTTGAAAACATTACAAAACTTTTTCGCTAATTTCGGGTCTTAACACTTGAAATTTTAGATGTAGGTTACATGGTTATGGATCAAACTTTTCAATAATTTTTGAGCCCAAAACAATAAATGTTAAGGGGTCAAAATTAGGGTCAAATTTTAAAAAAAATCAACTCTACAGTCTCTACCAAATTACCCAGCCAATTTTCGGTCTAAACATTTTAAATTTTACATAAAGTGCATTCAGATATAGGGCAGGATTTTTAATTGTTTTTTGGCCGTGAATTTAGCTACTAAGGGGTAACAGTTTAAAGATTTAACCTTTGGCTCTCTAGCAAACTATTTAGCCAATTTTGGGTCTAAAAATTTTAAATTTTACATAAAGCGTATACAGATATGCAGCAAGCTATTTAATCAGTTATTAGCTGCCAATAAGTAAAAGTTTAATGAGTTGACCTTTGCAAACTCTACAAAACTCCTTCATCAATTTTGGGCCCTACACTTTTGAAATTTTAGATGTAGGTTACGTCCACATGAGTCAAACGTTTTAAGCTATGTATACATATGCACATAATATTATGAACAGTGCATAGGGTCGGAGATAAGCCGGGCTGAACAGCTTATATATATGTATATATATATATATATATATATATATATATAAATGAAATTGCCTGTGTTTGTGTATCTCTGTGTGTATATTTCTCTACAAAACTACTCTGTCGATTTTCAGTCTACAAACTCGAGATTTAACGTAAGGGGTACCTTTTTAATCATTTTTTTGGTTAGAAATTTGGCTATCAACGGGTTCAAAGTTAAACGATTTTCCCTTTGAAAACTCTACCAAACTACTTCGCCAATTCTGGGTCTAAACACTTGAAATTTTAATGCAGGTTACTTGGATATGGATCAAACGTTTTAATTTTATTTGAGATCAAAACAATAAATGTCAGGGGGTAAATATTGGGGTCAAAGAGTCTTAAAAATGTAACCTCTGCCGTCTCTAGCAAATTTTTGGTCTAAAAATTTGAAATTTTACATAAAGTGTATTCAGAAATATGTCAGCGTTTTAATCGGTTGTTGGCCGAAAATATGGCTGCCAAGATGTAAAAGTTGAAAGAGTTGACCTTTGCAAACTTTACCAAAATCCTCTTGCCAATTTTGGGTCTAAGCACTTGAAATTTTAGAGGTTGGTTACCCGGACATGAGTCAAACTTTTAATATATCTATCTATCTATATATATATATATATATATATATATATATATATATATATATATATATAGATAGATAGATAGATAGATAGATAGATAGATAGACACATAGATAGATAAATATAGATACATATGCACATAAAGTTATGAACGGTACACAAAGACCTAGTAAAGTCGGGCTGATCTGCAATATATATATATATATATATATATATATATATATATATATATATATATATATATATATATATATATATAAATGTATATAGATGTGTGTGCGTGTGTGTGTGTTGGTGTCTGTGGCTTTGTGTATATGTCTAATATAAAAGGATACCTGTGTAAATATGTATAAGGAAAACTAAAACTTAAAACATGTTTAATGTACGTAAAAATAATACGATTGAAATAAAAAAAATAGCTGCCAGAGCTAAATATATAAATAAGGAAATAGATGGAGAACAAACAACGCATGGCGACTAAGAACCGCTCGGTTGGTATCCGTTGAGCAACCGCCATTCGCCCTTGGTTGGATGATTACATGCTTCCAGAAAATATAGATTTCCGAGATGTGATTATAAAAATTCTAGCAAAAAGAGGCATATAGTTTTTTTTTCTCTGAAATTTGTCTATAAATAGTATTCCTAGATACAGCAAAAATGTTTCGTAGACGCCTGTTTAATCCATAGTTGTGTTTCTGCACATGCAAACAAGTAAACGTAAACAATCATTATATTATCTCGTAATTTTTTTTTGTTCATTCATGTTAAACAAATGTAAATACATTTATGCTCAAATATCCTATCACCCCCCCCAAAATATGATTCCTTCCCAACTGCAAAACCTTCGCAACAAGCACGCCCCCATCTATAACAAATATTAAGTTTCCCAAACTCTCTATTCGTGCCTAAATCCAAACGCAAATTCCTTAAACAAAGGTTTATTTCTAGTCTGCCTCTGAAATCCTGTTCCGCAGGCCTGCTTTTCAGTTGACGATGACATCGTCGTTTTCAAGTCCAATGTAAACAAGTTCCTGTTGAGCTGTCCTCCTCCCCCAAAATTCTACCCAATTTCCCCCACTAATGATAACCATGCTGTTATTTCAATGACAACTTTATAATAATAAATCTCTTTTCTGGCGTCCATGATACCCTTATATATATATATATATATATATATATATATATATATATATATATATATATATATATATATATATATATATATATATATATATGTGTGTGTGTGTGTGTTTTTTTTTCAGAAAGTGAGAGATTGTATATAATAAATTCCACAGCCAAACAACGTCGCAGCTCACAAGCGCCTCGTATGCAAGAGGCTCGGGTTTCGAATCCTGAGTTCGGATGTGTCTTACTGATGAGCCCACATGAGGGCGAAACTCGAGTCTTCGACTTCCGGTTCGTTGACTGTCATGGCTCTTGTTAGCTGCGACGTTGTTTGGCTGTGGAATTTATTATATATATATATATATATATATATATATATATATATATATATATATATATATATTCATAGCTACAGTGTAGCTTAAACGCCATATATATTTATAACTTACTAACTAGCTCGACCAACGTATTGAATACTTTTGAAGTAAATACCTAAAGTTTACGCATAAATTTATACTTTCGTATATTAATTTTATGTGTGTAAATGAAGCAGTTATAACAATAAGAGTGGAAAATGAATTCACACAAACTATACATTGGTAAATATAGAATGGTTCATTTATTTAATAAAGGTATACAAACATTTAGTTGGGGGATAGAAGGGACTCTTTATGCCAAGGTATTCCAAAGCCTAGTGCTTTTCATCAGAAGAGTAGAGAAAATGCTAGGCAACATAGTTGGGATGCGACGTCTCGCGTGGGATTCATCAGGTACGAAATACACCAATGAAATTATTGATGTTGTTTGGGGGAATTATATCGGATTCTAAGATAAGCGCATTATATAAAGTGCAATGTTAAAAAGTGTATAGGTTTCTACCATAGATTTAAATAATGTAGGTAGTTTATATTTTAAGACTCAAGGGGAGGTATAGGGGTGGATTGGTAGTGGTACTCTTTTATCCATATGTAAGATGTATAGAATCTATACAGTTTTTTTTAAATCGTTTTTTTTATTAAGCTCTAATGAAATTTGATTAACTTTATATTATTCCGATATCTTCTTATAGAATTGAATTTACTTTATTCTCCTAACTTTCTAAGCTATATATATATATATATATATATATATATATATATATATATATATATATATATATATATATAATTTCAACAGTCTAACAACATCGTAACAAACATAAGTCATAAGATCTAACACAATGGCAGGTCCATTCTCGAGTTTCGCCAACATTTGGGCTCATCATTTGAGCACATCCGAACTCGGTAGGAGAATTGGGTTCTCAGTGGTTGGATGACCACACCCCTTAGTTAAAACGAAATAGGTATATTAAATAGGCGGATTTCGCTATTTGCGTTGTTTAATTTGACATAATAGCTCAACTAACGGAGTACTCGCTTATCGTGCATAAGGCAAGGCATTTTAATCCTGAATTCGTATATGTTCTATTAATGAGTCAGATGGGTTGCGGGCGAAACTGCAATGTAGGATACTCGCTCTGTGACTTTCATGGTTTGTTTGAGCTGCGGCGTTGCATTATTGTAAAATAATTATATATCATCTCATATTTAAAATTTAATAAGTGCACATATGTATCTTTACCTTCATATGAAAGGGACTCTGTGTGTATGTCTGTGTGTGAGTTCCTTTTATATGAACTCGAAAACAGCTTAGCCGATTTTTATGAAAGTTCACACGAAGGTATTTTATGTGCCTTGCAGCGCCCATAGATACGTTTGTATCGGAATGTCTTCGATAAGCATCGATAATCGATAATCGATAATCGAAATAATCAGATAAAGAAAGGAACACGCGATTTTGTACAAAGTTAACATCTTATACGACCTAACATCACAAATGCATTTGAGACGTTTTATCACCACACAAGCAGAAAAGTCAGACATATAGAATCAACAGTAGTTCTTCGATATGACAGGGACGCGTTAAAAATGAGTGTTTCTTGTTAGAGCACAATTGAAACATGATACTTTACTGTTGCATTTTAAACATAAATTCAAATTCAAGCAATTATTTATGAAAAATTTTTTTCATAAAATCAACAGTAGATTCTCTACAGTGTAATGTAGACTACAATGTGTTAGAGCCTAATCATAATAAAACAGTAGTTTATAGAATTCAAATATTTCTGTGTCTGTACTCTCTCGGAACCAAATCAGACAGGGTGGTAATTTTTATTACAGAATATTTAATCAATGAAATAGCTAAAAAAGCGA
Source organism: Euprymna scolopes (assembly GCF_053919585.1). Classification (NCBI taxonomy): domain Eukaryota; kingdom Metazoa; phylum Mollusca; class Cephalopoda; order Sepiida; family Sepiolidae; genus Euprymna; species Euprymna scolopes. The sequence goes on from NC_136514.1 coordinate 44,771,693, forward strand.
TAATCGTCAGCAGTTCGTTTAGCTTCATAGAAAGGCTTTTGTTATCCCCCTCACATATCTCCCCCCCTCTCTCTCTCTCTCTGCTTACATTTGATCAGGAAACAGTGGTTTGAACCCTGCGAACAGATACCCCGTAATCTTCAACTTTCCATAACCAATTGTCTTGCCTATGTTTTAATTAATCTGATGACACCATGCATATTAAACTAACAGGCCGCCCGGCCGTGCCTTGTACTAAAATAGGCTTAAACATTATATTTTGATTAATGCGAATTTCGTATTTATTATTATACTAGTCTGGGTGCCCGGCGTTGCCAGGGTGTTTAGCGGTGTGTGTTAAGCAAAAAAAAAAAAAAAAAAAAAAAAGTGATAGTACCGCGTACCGCGAAGAATGGAGAGAAAAAAAACAAACGTGATATCTTTGCCGTTGCGTCCATCGCCAAACCAGAAGTGGCAACGGATTAAGTTAAGGCTAGTCAATCGAAAAGAGAGAATGCCTTTCGAAAATATCGGCAAAAAAGCGATTCTTTCCTTGTAAAAAAGTGCCTAGCTGAGGATTAAGGAATTTATGTTTTTAGCCAATTTTTCGGTATTTGTCGTCCGAAGAATTGAGCTTCAAAACGATACCGATCTTGTTAAAATCTGTCGATTTTGTCAAAAGTCTTAGGCAGGCATGCATACATACATACAATTAAACATACAGATGAATTTCATATTATAGATTATATTATACCCAATATATAGTAATGCTTTAAAAAGTAAAAAAAAAAAAAAAAAATGACTCATGTGCCACCACTGAGAATCGAAACCAAAACCTTTAGCTTAAGATATACTTTTTCATTTGATGTAAATGCTAGAGCTATGAAAACATGTTTGCTGCAAGGCTAAAGCTTAAAACATGAATTGATAGCTATTACGTAACGCATGCATATTCGTAATGCCGTCGTCCGACTTTCGCCTGGCAAATTCCACTTTTTAAAAAAATTTCACACTTTTGCACAGACTTTCCCCTACTAAAACCCAAATCTAAAGTTTCGCATGAGTTCGAATACTTTATATATTAAGTTTCATGTCTGTCGACCAAATACTGAGAGACGAGTTTGGAAGGCAAAATTTCAATCATATATATATATATATATATACGCCTACATAAATAAATGCAGAAAGAGGTTTGTGTTTACTATAACCTTTTTACGCAAATACTACGCAAGTATAAATCGTATAGAATATTTCTATAAATATAATTACACTTAACAGTTAATTATCCCATGAGAAAACAGAAAAAAACTAATAAGGAATTAATTACTTCAATGCTTACCTAAAATAATAATTTTTCCTTTATCGGAGTAGTAGAAACTTGCTTTTACTAATGATCTGGAGGCCCCTCACTTTTATTTTATGTTTATAGTAAGACAATGGATGCCCTCTGAGTGTTCTTTCTTTTTCTGTTCACTTAAAAATACGTTTTCTCGGAGCGGGGGAAGGGGCTAGTGATTTGGATGTCTTCTAAATTCAGTAGCTGGCGTAGTAGCGGACACGACTGTTTCCCTCACTGAGATTACTTTCGGCCAGAAGCTGCGGCCTCCTCTGCTGCCGTTCGTCGCGGGTTCACTCCACTGAAAATGAGCCTTGGAGGTTCAGAGGGGTTTTATCTGATCGACAACAGATACACACCTAAACTACGCAAGGTAGAAAGTCCTGTATCGAAAGATAAAGCACTGAAGCCCTGACTAGTCATCGTCAAGGCTCACGGACTGCATGATGGTGATGGTGATGGCGATGATGAAATTCATTAGCGTGGTGATATTTTTTCACGGCTCATTTTTTATTTATTAATTATATTTTACCTGCGTGCCCGATAATCATGGTATTAAAACAAACGAGTTCCAGGATTATGATAATGAGAGTAAAATTGCTTGTTTTAAATACGGCTTTGTTATATACGACCTCGGAGCTTAATCTTAAACAAATTCACGAGCAATATATTTTTAATAAAGTAGGCGAGTCGGTAAATAATATATGCTGCATAAAGTAGTGCTTTATTTAATAGATGAATAAAGTGCGTGAAATAATGCAGTAGACCACTTTCAACGTGGTAAATGATCAATCCATATATAGTCTAAATATAGCATCTGCAATAATAAAATTTAACTCTTACTAAGCGTTATGTTGGATTGAATAGTGCTAAATAGCCTAGATGGAATATATAATGGCTGCGAGACACAACGAGAGAGGAAATAGATATACAAAGAAGAACTAGAAGAAAAAAAAGAATTAGAAATATAGAAGAGTTGACTTAACTGTATTTTCATGTTTTATATATAATCGTTTATAATATTTAAAAAAATATATAATATAATATAATATAATATATAATACATAATATATTTTTTGTAATATATAATATATAATGTTTTATAATTTGAAAGGGGAAAGAGTTTCTTTTATCAAATATTTTATAAAGAAAAACTACACCCTCAATTTTTATATTTAAATTCAGAAATGTATCCTGTTGTCCTCTGTGTTCACAATTACATTCTAACTCCTTAGGATATTTAAGATGTTTATTTTATATATATATATGTTTATTTTAATATATATATATATATATATATATATATATATATATATATATATATATATATATACATATGTGTGTGTGTGTTTGTTTTTGTTTTGAATTTAATTATTTACGAAAGTGCATTTTTACCTAAATGCGAGTTAGGAATAATTTTCCCTTTAACCAGCTTGGTACCCCCACATGGGGAGCGGTATATATATATATATATATATATATATATATATATATATATATATATATATATATATTTATATATATGAGCAAACAGTTAATAAAATATGTTAAAAAAGCACTTTGAAATGAATTAAAAACATATTTAATCTGAAAAGGAAACACTAGATAAATGGATAGTCCTTAATCCGGTTGAGTTTCGAAAGAAATACCTTCCTTCTCATCAGAGGGTAGGAATTAGCAAATCGCGGGATCGGATTTTGCATGCAGAAGTATTTGATGAAACAGCAAGTAAGTCAAAGATCTTACTTGAAAACAAAATAAGTTAAGCAGAGGGAATATGGTAAAGAAAAAGGTGATTACACACGAATGGATAGTCTGGTGTAAGATAAAAAATCCAGTGACGAATATATATATATATATATATATATATATATATATATATATATAAGGAATATATATATAAGGAAAACCATCGTTGTCCTAAATTGAATGAGGCTCAAATATTTTTCACCTTCCCATACATTTATGGTCATTGTCATCGGTGGAATCCCTCACTTTTGATCAATTGCATGCTTTAATTGATGACCCACTACGATGTTACTGGATGAAGCTTTACATGCCTCCCCACAGTGGCATAGTCCACATTGCAATGTAGAGAATTTTCTGTTTATTTTATAAAATAATTTCTATATAATCACTTGAATAAAAAATTTCTAATGGCAAAACTCGGGTATCGTTGTTCAATTGTACTCTAAACAGAACCAGTCTGAGCCTTTTTTGCTCAAATCTACTTGTGGACGTTAGGTTGCATTAGTGTTAACTTTAGTCAAATTGGACTTCATTCTTTAATCCAATGTTTTCGCTTATCGATTTTTGCTACCTTTCGGAGGTATTTCGATACAAAACATACGTAAGAAAACTCCTAGGCAGATTAAATACGTTAGTCTTTAATTTGTAACAAATCTACATAGCCGTTTTCCAGTCCCTTCGAAACGAACTAACACACAAAAAAAAAAAAAAATAAAAAAAAAATAATAAAAAAATTGCGCAATGTCGTAAAATGACTTATCATCCTCGGCCATGAAGTGGAAAGATGGCGTCTTTTATCAGTTTCGCCAACAGAAATGTCTCGTGAATTCGCATGTTACACATGCAAATTAACATGCCGGCTGGCATAAAAAGCCCCCATTCTTTTTCTGGAATCGGATAGTAACCAGCTCGAGAAGGTAACATGAAGCCCTGATCTAAAAACCTCACGTAAGAGTGGATAGATACATACTTTTATAGATCGATTTATAGATGTGCGTATTTGACAACCTCCTCGAAACAAAGTACGTACACAAACCTTGTTCACAGCAATTTCGTTCCAAGATTGGTTTTACGTTATGTAATGAGACATCACCTTTTAAACAACGGGGGTTTCAGAACATTAATTTTCATAGGATCTCTGCAAAAATACAAATCTACAACAATGTCCTAAAATGTAACAAAACTCAAAAACACAAAGAAATGATCATAACAGTAGATTCGTTGTCAAATACCCCGTTAAAGCTGTTAATTATTAAAATAATTCGGCATCACAATTCATATTATTATAAATCAAAATAGAGTCTCACACAGGGATCCATGATTGTTGTTTTTAACACAGACCCTATATTATACGAGGGGAGATAATTCTACATTGTTTTATTCAAAGGAAGTAAATTTTGATTTGACAATACGTAATCTGATAAAACAATTATAGGCAGTCATAAACTATTTTTATATGGCAATTACATTCAGAGATAGAAATCAGGTATACATCTATATACATATGTGTGTGAGAGAGTGCGCGCGTGCGTGTGCATATATACTAGCAGACTGTCCTGCATTGCCCCATCGTAAAATAGATCTTGTATTAATTATTTTAGAACCAATTCTCTGTTGATTGTTATATTGTACTCAACATTTTGTAATGATTTCAAAATTAAAATAAAAAAAAAACAAACAAACAATGACTTGGTTGCCATCATCTAGTATCGAAACCAATACATTTAGCACCGAAGCTTTATTCGTTATCGTCTAAACTAGGATTGATAAGAACACTTGAGAAATTAGCGGATTTTAACCCATAAATGTATATTTACGCATGCGTAATATAAAGAAAGGATTAGTCAATGTACAGTTTCAAAGCCTCTATTACATTTTTTTCAATTTTAACCACTTCCATTTTTATCGCTTAAAAACCAAATCGAATTTTTCCCAGAGGCCCAACATCACTTATATATAAAGTTTCAAGTCTGTAGACTAAGAATTGACTGAATAATTTGATAGAGACTGTTCCGTACACTGACAGACAGGGTCACTTATGTATATATAATTTTTAAATTGTTATTTTGTATTACTGCCGAAGCGCGCAAGTGACATAGATGTTTTTAGTTTTTTTAGTTGCGAGAGTTTTTAACTGACACTTTCTGTCGTCATCAGGCAGGTTATATGGTCTAAGCTTACAAATGTGGCAATTTACAGTTTAAAAATTACGTATGTGTATCGAATGTGTGTAAAATTCATAGTTTTTTTCTTAGTTATGTAAAAGAGCTATAGTTAAATAATTTTGTGTACAATATTTAAACGGGATTAATTTGAATATTGCCACAGTGGAAAATATCGTACTCATAATGATTTTGCCACACTTTTAATACGTGACCAAGATAATAACTATAAATTCAATACACATACGTAATATTTAAACCGTAAATTACCACATTTCTAAATTTAGACGACATAACCTGCTCGATGACGACTGAAAGTATCAGTCGAAAGCGTTCGCAATGGAAAAACGAAACAGTTGAATTACCCTTGCAACGTTTTAACAGTAATAAAAAAAATCGAAAATTGGAAAAGATTAGAAATAAAAATCGAAAATTGGAAAAGATTAAAAATAAAATAATTAAAAGGAAACATTCTGTGCTTTTAATAACATCTATTTAAATGTAAATGCGCAACATGAAGACGCACGATTCATATATATATATATATATATATATATATATATATATATATATATATATATATATATATATATATATATATATATATATATATATATATATATATAGAGAGAGAGAGAGATAGAGAGAGAGAGAGATTTTAAAATATAATTATCCACTGACACGTGTTTCATCGTCTACGACTCATCAGAGTGGCTGAATCTGATGAGTCGTAGACGACGAAACACGTGTGTAGATAATTATATTAAAAAAAACAAACAATACGTATGCAGCTCCCTATTTGCGGGTACCAAATTGGTCAAAGGGAAAAATATTCCCAACTGGCATTTAGGGGAAAATGCACTTTTGTATAAATAATGGCATTCGTTGAAAACGTATGGCCAAACAAAAACAAATAAATAACGAGTATATATATATATATATATATATATATATATATTTATATATATATATATATATATATATATATATATATATAGAGAGAGAGAGAGAGAGAGAGAGAGAGAGAGAGAGAGGGAGAGAGAGACTGTAAACACGACGGTTCTAAGTTCAATCCTTGGCTTGGGAGAGATGCTAGTCTAGCGGCACTGATGAGTTGTGATACAACGAAACAGGACTGTATGTCGATGACTACAAATATATTTTAAGCCCCCCCCCTCTTTGGGTAGAGCACTGTCATAAATAATCTCACCCGCTACTTAATTGGCTGAAAATGCGAAGCTTGTTGTTTGTTTGTTTACGAACAGGCGATTTGAGCATTATAAAAGTGGTGGCGGGTGTCTATTTAAATAGACATTCCGACGAGTTATTTACTGGCGTCGATTCCATGGTCGAGTGGGAGAACTGCCGACTGTCAACACGATGGTTCTATGTTCAATCCTTGGCTTGGTAGAGATGCTAGTTTAGCGACACTGGTGAGTTGTGATACAAGCAGGACTGTATGTCGATGACTACAAATATATATATATATATGTCTATCAATTTTTTTAAGAATGTTTTTTTTTTTTTTACAAGGGTGTCACAACTTATCAAGGCCCAGAGGCCACTCGACGATAAGTGTTAATAGGTATACATTAGTCATTGTGATTTTAGCATAGTAAACAGTGGTAATTTTGTAACTTGGATTAATTAGGGGGACGATTCAATTAGAACTTGTTCACATTGGACTTTTTTTTTTCCTAGGTATCAACTCATTATCAAGGCCAAGAGGCCACTCAAGGATAAGGGTTAAAGAGTGTACAGTAGAAATTGGACAATATAGTAATCATTAGTAATGAAAATTTGGTAAATTTGATAACTTATATGGAACGGCTCATCAAGAACTTATTTACGTTAGACTTGAAGACAACCATATTGTAGTCAGCCGGAAAGCAGGAAAACGGAAGACAATTCCACAGGCGTGCAGTTCTAATAAAAAAGCTTTGTTTATGGAATCTACGTTTAGGTTTAGGCACAGATAAAGAGTGGGGGGAATTATTGATAGTGTTTACAGCTAGACGAGTGTTTCTTGTGAAAGTTTTGCGAGGGGGGACAATAGATTGAAGCTCAGTCGAACACTTTCCATGAAAATAACGATACATCAGAGACAAACTTGCAACATCTCTTCTGTGAGATAGAGGTTGCAAGGAAGAGAAAAGGACATCTCCTACGAGGCTACGAAGTCTATTTTGAACTCTATCAAGGCAGCACAAGTCCTTTCTAGCAGCTCCTGCCAGATGTTTACAATATTTTGGATTTTTCGAAGCATAAACAGTCATCTTAATCTATAAAATTTAAACAGTGAAATGAGATCACATAGCTTAAAGAGAAATAACTGATAAGTTGCATGAAAAATTACTACAGTTTTTAAACGTAGTTGATGTTTGTTATACTAATTAAAAATAAATTAAATTAAATGTAAAATGAATAAAAAATAAATAAACTTTTTATAATATTTCAGCAAAGAATACACAATACAATATATAACTTATTTGTCTTGCAAATTTAGAGCTAATCATTAAAACAGCTTTTTTAAATGTGATATGCAAATGAGATATCTCTTGAATTTGGATTCCTTTGGAATAAATAGTAAATAGGAACACAAATATATATATATATATATATATGTTGTTTACAGAAAGTTAAGATGAGAGAAGTCCTCAGTACCGTCGGTTTCAAACTCGATAATAAGGGACGGTTTAGATATCCATATAAAACTCTCTTCAGACAGGACTAATCTCCTTCCACATGTAGTAAAGGGGATGAGTATTGGTTGAAGAGAGCTTGATATGGGTAGCTAAAACAGTTCCTAATTATCGGCTTTTAAACCGACGGTACCGCTGACTTGTCGCATCTAAGGTTTCTGTTAACAAAATATAAATAGTACGCTCTTACTTTCGGATCGAGCACGTTGCTGGATTTCTTTTTCCAATATATATATATATATATATATATATACATATATATATATATACATATATACATACATACATATATATATATACATATATATATACATATATATATATACATATATATACATATATATATACATATACATATATACATATATATTTATATATATATATATATATATATATATATATATATATATTAACATATCAGAGACTTAGCATCTAAATCATCCGACTTCTAAAAAGTGTATAGTTACAAGAGAGAATCCATTTATATGAGGCGAGGAGAGAAAAAAAGCCTTAACTAAAATTGTTACATAGAAATAGACCTTAAATTTTACCAGAGAATTTAACTATATAAAGATGAAAAGAGAAAATGAAATTTAGGAAAGAGAAAACGGAGATAATAAGCTGCTTACCATGTGGCTATTTCGGAGATTTAAAAACAGGACAGCTGTTAAATACATGGCTCTCCAGTGGATAATACAACTTCCCCAATAAGAAAGTGTAGGATAATACGGTTAATATTTGTACTAATATATATAAAAAATAAAATAATAATAAAACAAATTAATACATAAAAAGGATAAGCTATAACTAAATAAGTTAATACTACAAGATCTATTCTGCGACATGTTAACTCGCACATACATACAATAAGAATAAAAATGCATAAAAGCTTATATATATATATATATATATATATATACATATATATAAATACTCACATAAAATTAATATACGAAAATATAGATTTATGCGTGAACTTTAAGTATTTACTTCAAAAGTGCTCAATACGTAGGTAGAGCTAGTTAGTATTAGTAATTTATAAAATATATATGGCGTTTAAGCTCCACTGAATATTCGGCGTTTCTTCCACTCTAGGATTCGTCAGGCTTATGCGCGAATTCTGTGGTTGTTTATTGTTTTTATATGGTCCTCTTCTGTTGAGAGTTTTAGTTAGCCAATCAGCTTTCTAGTATCCACCGTGCCCCTTCCTATCAGCCAATGGGCATACATTTTATCGAACAAAGGATCTGTTTTAAAACTAGTTTAGTGGTTTAAGGCAGACATTTTTTCTTTTTTATATATATAAATATACATATGTGTACATACATATATGCACATATATACACATATATATATATATAGATACATATATGCGTGATCGTTTATGTATATTCGTGTTTATCTAATTTATTTCTTTGTTTATTTTCTATTGTTTTTGTTAGTTTAAAAACTATTTTGTATCGCTATCCTAGAGTAAATTTTATTTTGTGAACCCGGTTATTTGCTATTTCTCTTCTACAGTTTAATAGATTTGGGGGTTCTTTAAAGTACAGGATAGCAAATTTTTCATGTAGGCATAATTTACATGGGTCGTCTAAATACCTACACGTGGTAGCTTGTCTTATTATTTTCCATTCGACTACAGGCGAATGTCCGCTTTCTTTGAGTTCCCAGTATTTATTCGCTAGTGTTGTTTTTATAAAATTTACTCTAGGATAGCGATGCAAAATAGTTTTAAAACTAACAAAAACAATAGAAAATAAACAAAGAAATAAATTAAATAAACATGAATATACATAAACGATCACACATATATGTATCTATATATATGTATATATATGTGCATATATGTATGTACACATATGTATGTTTATATATATAAAAAAAGAAAAAATGTCTGCCTTAAACCACTAAACTAGTTTTAAAACAGATCCTTTGTTCGATAAAATACATGCCCATTGGCTGATAGGAAGGGGCGCGGTTGATACTAGAAAGCAAATTGGCTAACTAAAACCCTCAACAGAAGAGGACCATATAAAAACAATAAACAACCACAGAACTCGCGCATAAGCCTGACGAATCCTAGAGTGGATGAAACACCGAATATTCAGTGTAGCTTAATCGCCATATATATTTTATAAATTACTTTATATATATATATATATATATATATATATATATATATATATATATATATATATATATATATATATACGGCGTGTTAAATTATCAACGAGATAACATTATTTTTTTTACCAGCTTCTAAAACTTACAGGTAGTTTCGTATACAAACGCTTCGGAAACGTTGGCAATGCTGAGCTGTGCTTAATGTGGAATTTTATACTGTTCCTCGCAATGTAAACAACTTGGCATATAATTGCTGAATGTAAGGTATTTGAGATGTGTCAAATTATTAACAAGGCAGTTTGTTTCGTCCAAAAAATGGGGTGTAAAGGTGATTTGAGTAGTTCTGAAAATACTACTATTACAGAACAGCTAGCAAAAGGTAATACTACCCTCGAAATATCGAAAATTATAGCAAGGTACCATCAAACTGTGAAGAACTCTGTCAAGGACCCTAAAAAGGTACGTAAGTAAGCCGCTAAAGGTAAATCTAGAGTTGTTTCACGCCGTTCTCTACTCCAAATTAAAGGTGAAGTAGTTAAGAACCCTGGGGAGACAAATCGAGAAGTCTTTGTCGAAGTCGGATTGAAGAATGTCCCAAAAAGTACTCGATGTCGCCTTCTGAAAGAAGTCGCAAAGTCTGTAACAAAGCCTCCATTAAAGCAATATAACATAAAAAACACAATTGAAATAGACAGAGGACAACATGAAATCGGATTTTTCCAAAGTTTTGTTTACGGATGAAGTGCGTGTCTCTCTTGATGGCCCAAATGGCTGGAGAAAGGGATGTGTTCTAGATGAACGGCATCGTCATCAGCATTTAAACCGCCAACATGTTGGGGGTGGGATAATTATTTAGGCAGGGATTATTGGAGGTACTTTAGTTGGCCCATTGCGAGAAGGTGTACAAATGACGTCAAATGCTTACATAGCTTTTCTGAAGGAACACTTTGAACCAAGATTGGAGAAGCAAAGGTTGGCGTTTAGAAAAACCATTATGCAAATACTCTTTGCTTTTGTTTCTGCATGGGAGGGAGCATTATCCAAAAGCAAATACTATTTGCAACAACTGAGGTTCTCTGGGCTACGGAAGATGGAGTGGCCTGCGAATTCGCCAGATTTGAACCCAATTGAGAAACTTTGGAGTATCATGAAGCGACGCCTCTATATAAATGGACACCAATTTAAGAGCAAAGATGAGTTGTGGGATGCTCTCCAAGAGGTATCGCGAGGAATGACTGTTCACGAAATCACAAATTTGAATAGTTCTGTGGACCAACGCCTTTTACAAATCATTCATAAAAAAGGATCGCATATCCCCTAATAATTATGTCAACGTAGAAATTGCTATGTAGTTATTGTGTTCTAAGCATTTTTCTAGTTCATTTAATGTTTTAAAATTATTTCAATAAACAAATTATGGGTATATTGTGTTTTTTTCACAACCTCGTTAATAACTTTAAACACTGAAATCAACGGATATTCCTATCTTCTGCCATAGTTTCACTAATATTGCTTTAAATATTTTTATTTTTTGACTGGAGTAGCTGAATAGTATTGTAAGCACTTTCTCAAAGTTTCATTGATTTTTATTCACTCGTTCCTTAAATATTAAAAAAAAAATGTAAACTCGTTAATAATTTTATACGCAATGTATGTAGATAGATATTCATTTACATTTGTCTCTTTGCCGGACAATATATATATATATATATATATATATATATATATATATATATATATATATATATATATATATATATATATATATATAGAGAGAGAGAGAGAGAGAGAGAGATCCTTTTATATTTGTCTCTTAGTTTCCATTTATCTGTGTACATGTTTATCCTTATATCAATTTATTTCAGCAGGTTGCTCTTTGTTCTTTCCTATTTATGCCTCCCATGTTTTTAAATGAGCCAATTCGTTAATTAACATCTTATGCTAATGATCCAATAATTAGCCGATATTACGAAAATCAACACTCAAAAAGACGACATTGATCACAGGGCTCAATAGTATCCTTCGTTATAAAAATGACCCATTTATAAATGATCGCTGTAGCATTTAATAAGACTCTCTCAAGATGTATCGCCCCTTACCTCGCGCCCAACTCCTTCTGTTTCGTTCTCCCACCCCCTTCTCTCCGTTTTTCTCTTTTCCCCTATTATACCCCCCCCTAGATTCTTCTTACAATCTTTTGAACTCACCTCTACATGAAATAGGTACACAGGTTACCAAGTTCGCAACCATCAAAATGATAACACCAACTTTTGATTTTGATCCGGCAAAACATATATCGATCTCCCGCTCGCTTTCGAGTCTTCTCATATCGTTATTTCTTTACGTTCGATCTTCTTACACTCCTCCTCACTCACATCCTACTAAGATTATCCGTTCTTAATCCAGATAAGGTTTGCGTGATCAAGATGGCAAGTTTAATTATTTTTCTTGACAATTTAATGAAATTCAAGTCCAATGGCAATCTAATGCATATAATTACAGATTAAGGAATTTACACAAGGAAGTGAATATTTCAGTCTCTCTATTTCTTTACCTCTAGTTTCACTTTCTATCTGTTTGATATCTTTTTATTATCACTGTCTTTCTATATGATTGTGCGTGTCTCGCTCATGCCGTTTCTCTCGTTTATCACGTTTATATACCACCGGGATTAATGCAGTTACATGGACATGGAACATCCAAGGATTTGACTGTTAGAACAATGTTATCAAGTAAGGATAGAGCGTATCTAGAGAAAGCTTAGTTTGAGAGTAACATAGGATTTGAGATATAGGAAAAAAGAGATATCATATATATATATATATATATATATATATATATATATATATATATATATATATATATATATATATATATAAGTGGTTTTTGTTTTGATTTTTTAAACGATAGTAATGTTTATGTCTCCGCCTCGGAGTACCGGTGTTTTTCTTAGAAAGTCGCCCAATTTTATTTGGACGTATTATTTATTTTATTATTTTTAAAAACAGTAATCTACGGACACGCGTGTTTCGGAGCCCTACTCCTCTTCAGCGTAGCTTGACTGTTGGTAGGATTCGAACCTTATGTATTTCAGTTCAGCGCCCTAATCCACTGCGCTATGTTTCCATAGACAATTTACGGCTTCGTTTTTATCGTTCATCTGTTTAAGTAGTTTTTGTTTTGATTTTTTAAACGATAGTAATATTTATGTCTCCGCCTCGGAGAACCGGTGTTTTTCTTAGAAAGTCGCCCAATTTTATTGGACGTATTATTTATTTATTTATTTATTATTTTTAAAAACAGTAATTTTTTAAAATTTTTATTGATTTATTATTTTAAAAAACGGTAATGTTTTTAAAAATAATAAATAAATAAATAAATAAAAAATACGTTCAAATAAAATTGGGCGACATTCTAAGAAAAACACCGGTCTCCGAGGCGGAGACATAAGCATTATTATCGTTTAATAAATGAAAACAAAAACTACTTAAACAGATGAACGATAAAAACGAAGCAGTAAATTGTCTATGGAAACATAGCGCAGTGAATTAGGGCGCTGGACTGAAATACACAAGGTCCAAGGTTCGAATCCTACCAACAGTCAAGCTACACTGAAGAGGAGTAGGGCTCCGAAACACGCGTGTCTGTAGATTACAGTTTTTAAAAATAATAAATAAATAATACGTCCAAATAAAATTGGGCGACTTTCTAAGAAAAAACACCGGTACTCCGAGGCGGAGACATAAATATTACTATCGTTTAAAAAAATCAAAACAAAAACCACTTATATATATATATATATATATATATATATATATATATATATAAGCACTGATGAGCTGTGAAACAACGAAACAGTACTGTATGTGGATGACTATATATATATATATATATATATATATATATATATATATATATTATGAACTCTCTCGTCGATTTCGCCACAACATTAAGTGACTAGGAAATCCACACAGAGTATTTGTTTATAGGGTTTGTATGGAACCATCCACATTTTTTTAGTATTACTGCTAACCTTCGTCGGTGCAGACGACTGCATCGGGACAGATTATACAGTAAACTGTAGGTTTTTACATCAGAGTTTGTCCTAACGAAGACTCTCTTAATGAGTTAATGCGCCCCCAGATATCAACCTGGAAATTTCTACGATTCAGCACGGCACATACAGAGCTTAGACCTTCCACATGGTCACCCCTCGAATATTAGCCATGCTCAACGTTGCTTAACTGGCGAGAACCGGTGTGTCAACGTGATTGTGCTATATATATATATATATATATATATATATATATATATATATATATATATATATATATACGATTTATTTTTTATTACCGTATCTTTCTGTTAAGTTACATTATTATTTCGGCTACACGGCCGTTTTTTTTTTGGCCGTCTGTAGCGTCCTCAGACTTCTGCAAATGTCTGAGGACGCTACAGACGGGCAAGAAAATGGCAGTGTAGCCGAAACAATAATGTAACTTAACAGAAAGATACGGTAATAAAAAATAAAACGCATATTTGCTCTACAACAATATTGAGCACTTTCTTCAGTTTTTATTAATTACTCTCTCCACTATATATATATTGAAAGAGAGAGTGAGGGGGAGAGAGGGAGAGAGAGAGGGGGAAGGAAAACAAATGCCACTGCAATGTTTGCGACTTCTTTTTCTTTTTTTTTTTAATTTTCTTCATTAGAAGATTGTAACACTGAGTACGGGGCAGCCAATTCAGCTGCAAACATTGCCCTGCATTTATTGAAACCGACCGAGAGCTCTTTTTAATAACCTCTTTGTTCCCTTAAAGTACAATTGTCCTGTAATCACTTTCTATCTGTCTGATATATTTCAAAGTTATTTTGAAAAGACTTCATTTTTTAAATCCAATCTCATGTTAAATTGTTGCTACTTAAAATACTTTAAATAGTTAAATTACCTCAACTTAGCACAATATATGATAGAAATAAGAAAAAGAGAAAGTGAAATACGATTATATATATATATATATATATATATTATAAATTATTAACTAGCTCTACCTACGTATTGAGCACTTTTGAAGTAAATACTTAAAGTTTACGCATAAATCTATACTTTCGTATACTAATTTTATGTGAGTAAATTAAGTAGTTATATATATATATATATATATATATATATTATTGTATGTAATATTCAGAAATTAATGGATTTATAATTACGCTGACATAATTTTTATAAAGTTAGTCTCTTTACTTGTTAGACGCACCTTGTATAAAAAAGCCCATAAGTTGGTTTGCAATTACGTTAATAACAACATTTGTAGCAAATCAGTCAGATTGCTTGCAGCACAGTACCATTTATCATGTTCATCATGAAATCATTCCTGTAGAAACATTTTAAGTTCCAAATAATCCCTTGATCCATAGGTTGAATGAGAGAAGTCACATTAGTTTGCAAGTAGCACACAAAAATATTCCCGCAAGATGACACTAGTTCCGACTCAGGAGAATGTGCTCTACACTTGTCCAACAGAAACAAGCATTTTGAATCAGGTTTACCTGATTAAGGAAAACGCCTCTGGACACCTGGCACAAATTCTTGCAAAAAAAACAATTTTTAAACAACTGTTGATTCATCCATCTATTTCGTGAAGAATAATAGGATACTGGCAAAGGCGAAACTCCTTTCAATGCTCGGGGACACTTTGATTTGCCGATGACAAGAAGCTTAAGTTTATGAATTCCAGAAGCATTAGCGTATACCATCACTGTTATTCTTTCTTTATTTAATCTGAATCCTTTTATTTTCTGCTCCTCGGATCAGGCTAATGTTTTTGTAGGTAAGCACTTCCAATTTACGCCACTTTCATCAGCGTTGTAAACATCCTCTGGTGGTAAACCATAATCGGCAGTTATCGTCTTGAATTTGTCACAATAATTGTCTTATACCATGTCTACCCTTAAAATTCCTAAGCCAGCCTTCACTGAATTTCATACCTTCTTTGATATTCAACTTAAGAGATTTTGCTTTAGCAATTAACATGGGCCCAGATATTGCTACACCTTCATTCCGTTTTGCTACAAACCATTCATGAAATATTCGATCGAATTCAACTTGTTTTGGTCTGCGAAGAGTGTTTCTTTTGACACTGTACTTCTTCCAATCTTATAATCTCTCAATATAGCGCTATTTTCAACTCCAGCATCTAAATTTTCTATAACTTGACGTTTTTCGAGAAAAGTCAGTGTCACTTCTTTTCTTTTAGAGTTGCAAGCCATTATGATGGGTTGTTTTACACTATTTTAAATATAGCAATCTAAAAAAAATTTACAGTTAGTGTAACTTAATTATCGATAGCTAATCTACATTAATTACATCGTACCAATTTCTGCGCAATATCTGACTAAACCATGTAAACACTTTTACTGGTAGGTCATCTAGCCATGGTGACAAATGTTTATCCAAAAAAGCCCATAGCAGAATGGGATGGTGCATTATCATGCATAAAATCATGTAAAAGCGACGTGAAAATGGTAGGTCATCTAGCCATGGTGACAAATGTTTATCCAAAAAAGCCGTGTACGCATTGCTGGTAAGTTCTACACCCTCAGGAACTCGGAATCGTCCAACCGACTTATCCCCAATGATTCCCGTCCAGAAAATTGATTCCCCCACCTCCTTGTTGGCGATGAACTTTGTAAGGGGTTGGAATTCCGTTCGAGTTCCAAACTTTGCCCATCCATCTGGATCGTCAATAGCACTGGCCTCATCTATAAATAGGACATCTTGGACATCAATTTTCATGTAATTCTGTGTCCAAGCCATTAGTTTTTCCCTATGTTGTTTGCTCAATGGAGGCCTAGGAATAGTTTTGATGTTCCTTGCTATCTCATTGGAGCATTCAACACATTACATCGGGCCTACCTGGATCTTGGAGAGATTCCAGCTCTTGAAAAATGGAAGCACTGGTGCTGTTTGGGTTTCGGTTGAATTCCCTGCGAATTTTCCGAATATCACGATGTGAAAGGTTTCTACTGGTGTCCTTATCCTTTCCGAATTTGGTATTGCGGTTGTTCATGAATGAAGCAAAAGTTTTTGAATGCCTTTCCATCTCCATATCTAAATCTTTTATGGACAACCCTTCTGTGAGTTCAGCAACAATCCTTTCCTATTCGATAATCGCCCCTTTTTTGACATTTTAAAAGACCTGCAATAAAGCGATGGACAGTATAAATTACTTGATAATAAATAAAATTTCATAACTTGTAGAGAATTCGGTAAAAAAATCAAGTGTGATTTTACGACGATTTCGCACAAAAAAACTTGGAGCTTGGGTGTCACACGAACTTACTTTTTGCTCTTAAAATTCTTTGACGTTCTTTAAATACACGGCGGGAACTTATGCAATAACTATAACTATATATATATATATATATATATATATATATATATATATACTTATGTATGCATACATATGTATTTATAAATTTAAATTTGTATTTATATATATACATATATATGTATATGTTTCTATGTATATATACCTATAGCTGTACCGATTCACGTATGTCTATCTACATACATATATGTGTATGTTTACATATATATACCTATATTTGTACCTATTCACATATATCTATCTATATACATATATATGCATATATTGATACATAATGTAGATATACATTAATATATATATATGTACATACATATATATATGCGAATATGAATAAATAAATACACATATATTTATATATATGAATACATACATACATATGCATATATATGTTTACATATATATATATAAATATATATGAATCTACAGATATAAATATATGTATACATATATTTAGATACATTATCTGCATATAAATTCATAGATATATTTGCCTATATATATTTATTTATATATATATATGTATATATATATATATATATATATATATATATACACATATATATTTGTCCTTCTCTCTCTATATATACGGTTGATTTTTAACTTGTTTGTCGTATTCAATCGCTTTTCTCTGGGGCAGGCGGCTATAAATACTGCAATAATTAAGTGTTTTTCTTCTTATATTTATGCGAACATGATATATTTCAATTTTCATTCCATCAACATCTTTTCTTATTTAATTCTTTTTTAATCCAAGGAAATATGCTTTTCCCATTATATTCTTATGTATATATTTTTGTTTCTGATGTGCTGTTTAGTGGGATTCTGTTATGAAACGAAGCACGTGCAAAAACGTACTCCATAAAAATATTAATAAAATATTATGAGACATTCTCATAGACATCTTCTCGTTTTGGAAAACTTTTTTAAATAGAATATATATTTTTTCAAGTTTCTATTTAACCAATAGTTGGAACCCTAACAGGTGATACGACTCCGAGTCAGAGTGGACCTGAGAGCAATTGCAATTAAAAGGTGGCTCAACAGTCCCCAAAGCCTGCATGCTGGGGCCTCATCATCGCATATAGTTTAAGGTCATATCAAGGACCTTTTGTTTATGAGAGAGGTCGTTCCTTATGCACTCTTAAACGCCTGGGCCAAT
This sequence comes from Euprymna scolopes, assembly GCF_053919585.1. Lineage (NCBI taxonomy): Eukaryota > Metazoa > Mollusca > Cephalopoda > Sepiida > Sepiolidae > Euprymna > Euprymna scolopes. The sequence goes on from NC_136514.1 coordinate 44,790,305, forward strand.
TTTTCTTAAATTGAACACTAATGCACTTTATGAGCTTTACGTTTTTTTTATAGACAAGTTTTGTATCAGAATGACTTCAGTAAGTATCAGTAATTGATAATCGAAACAAAATCGCGATTTTTACTAAAGTTTACTCATTGTATAGCCTAACATACAGAGTGCACATAAGACGTTTTATTACACTACAAGCAGAAAATCTAGTAATAGAATATCAACAGTAGGTTCTTTCATATGACAGAGATCGAAATGGATGTTTCTGTTTAGAGCACAATTGAACCATGATATTTACGTTTGCAAATTAACATGAAATTCACGCAGTTATTTTAAAACAATTTTACAAAATTAACAATAGGCTCTCAACAGTGCTATCCACCTTACAATAACTGCGGGGAAGCGCGTGAAGCTTTCTCCCAGTCCACTACCCTGTGTCACAAATAGAGCCGGTAATTTATCGATTTCATTGAAAAATGGTTGATTTTACTGATTTCAATGACAATAAAATATGGGAGTGTGAAACATTCGGTTACCATAACCCAATTCCGGCCAACGTCGCGTATCGTTACTATATATATATATATATATATATATATATATATATATATATATATGTGTGTGTGTGTGTGTGTGTGTGTGTGTGTGTGTAAAATATATAAAGGGCAACAGAAAAAAGCCTCTTTAAGAACAGCAAAATTGTTCCTGACGACGATCAAAGATCGAAAGCGCTAGAGGAAACTAGCTGACAATGCATCACTCGGCAACCTGATAGACAACTTAGGAACTGAAACGAGAAAAAATGTTCGGCAGATTGAGAAAATCAACATAAAAATAAAGATGAATACTCTTTATTTAATCAATAGTACATTGATAACGTCTTGCTGTCAAAATATAAATATATATATACTTACATGCATACATGCAAACAAGAAACATGTATATATATATATATATATATATATATATATATAAGACACTGATAAAATTCAGATGAAAAATCCTGATAGATATTACTTACAGTAATACTTTCAAGGAGATCTCTATTAACTTCATTGCCTTATATATGTGTGAGCTTGTAGACGTTTCGTTTTACATTGACTATATATACATATAATTATGCGCTGTAGTGTGTATATATGTATGTATGCACGTGTGTGTGTGTGCCTGTATACTACGTATGTATGATTGTTTATGTGTGTGTAGATATATATATATATGTATATATATATGTATATATATGTGCATATATGTATGCGTGTATGCGTATATATTATGTATGTGCGTGTGTTTATGTGAGCATGGATATTTAACAGAGTTACACACTTTGGCCGTTTACTGGTACACTCTAACAATCTATATCTCACTAGACCATAAAATGTTGTTGGCAATTAGTGAATACACCTTTCTCTAAAATAGAACCACCAGATAAACCCGATCATTTGTTGATGTGTATACATACTTTAAACGTACGTACACGATCTCTGTATTCGTATGTTATGTGTCAGTGTGCGCACCGTTATCCCTTTCTAGGAATAAACCTTACGTAGTTGTATATTTGCTGTAAGGAGTATGAATTGCATGCTTGTACTTGATTATATTGATGTTCGGCCGTGCTTATGAGCGCAGTTGTACACTCGAGTGCGCGTGGATTCATATTCGCCCGGCTATATAAGTAGTTCCCTTCTCTAATATACGTGTCTGCGTTATGATATATATATATATATATATATATATATATATATATATATATATATATATATATATATATATATATATAAGGTAAAATTAAAAGCCAAGAACAATGCGAGATTTTTTTTTATATAGAGTAAAATTAAATGCAAACAAAAGAAATAAAGTTCTTTTTTTTGTTGTTTGTTTTTTCTTTTTCACACAAATTTTAACTCTAAACAACAGTAATGTTTTTTTTCTGGTGTATTCAATGGTGATATAAATCTCAATATATTTCTGACTTATTAGTCCATTTTCAAGAGAAGACAGCGGAAGAGTGTTCAAAATTGGAAAAGTAGCCGCCGAGTTTGCCACGTGATACCGCGAAATATAGAACATTGTTCTATATTTCGCGGTATCACGTGGCAAACTCGGCGGCTACTTTTCCAATTTTGAACACTCTTCCGCTGTCTTCTCTTGAAAATGGACTAATAAGTCTGAAATATATTGAGATTTATATCACCATTGAATACAACAGAAAAAAAATACTGTTGTTTAGAGTTAAAATTTGTGTGAAAAAGAAAAAACAAACAACAAAAAAAAGAACTTTATTTCTTTTGTTTGCATTTAATTTTACTCTATATATAAAAAAAAAATCTCGCATTGTTCTTGGCTTTTAATTTTACCTTATAATTTTCTTCAACAATGCTTCAAGCAAACTACAACCTACTTATATATATATATATATATATATATATACGTGATTGAATGCACATATACATTGGTATAGCGATGCGTGTATGTATAGGTATGTATTTGTATAAGCATGGTATGTATCAGTATTTGTAAGTAAGTGTAGGCTACCTGTGTGTATGTGTGTATGTTTGTACACTTATATATGTACGTATGTTTGAATATCTGTGTGTATATATGTGCCTATATTTGCACTTTAGTTTAGGTTTGATAGGTGGATATACGAGTAATCAATATACAAATAGTCAAAACTAAACACGCATGGGCGACCACATACCCAGCCCCACATTTAAATCAACTCTCCCCTTTATAAAAATATGTTTTTAAAAATATATATAATTAACCACAGTATATAAAGCACTCACTCAAACATCAACTCCAAATCTGCGAACAACTAAACAAACTCATCCACAGATCGCCTCCAAACAGATATATATATGTATTTTAAATAAAATTTAAACAAACATTTAAACTAGATCAAACTACGACAACAAACGTGTTTAACTGACTTATCTCATCTAACCAAGTCACCTTTAAATTATACACTCAAAATTAAAATAAGCCAACCTTAAACTCATTTACTGAAGTAACCCTCCAAACATTCCAGATTCTCACACCATAACGCGTCTCTATCACAACCTCATCAGCTCACCCATCCCCACAGCAAAAACAGTACACCCCCTATCACGCACCCCCACATTGAAAATCACATGAATATCTATTTCCCACTTGAATTAAAATCAAGAGTTCAACCCTTTTAAAGAATACTAAAACACAATTACCCCTCCCCCCGCCGAAAATACTCCTTTAAGAACCTGTATGCTCGCCCAACTTTAACCCTCTCCCTCTCTCTTTATTGTCTCTACTTCACCCCACTTCCTCTTTCCCTCATCTAAAAAGCCTCCTTCATCCAATATAAACAAGATAACGAACTATCTTTCTATTAGACTCATACCTCAAGAAACCGTTCTAGCGTGCTCTTCCGAATATCTTCACCTGGATTATTTTGCCATTTTTGGTATTTGGATAACTACACTATAAATTCCGAGTTCCATTGCACACTTAATTCAATGCTCAACTTCTATTACTCATGGGGATAATTACAATGGAATGGTATATCCACCCAATTTCGGATACACTTTGTGAACACCGAGAAAGCATTTAGACCAAAGCAAATAACACACAATCAACGCAACAACGAATAAGACTGCACGGTATACTTTTCGATACATCAAGAAGGAGCAGTACGCTTTCGCTATATGGGAATATCACTTTCTCCCATAGGCTTATTTCCTGCCCACCTGGATTTGTAACCCCGTATGACATTGGGCTCCCTCCGATAATGGACTACCCAGGTTGCATACTTTTCTCCATATAGTTATCCACAACCTTACAAAACTATTTTCAATAATTGTGCTGAAAAGCAAAATAGCGTCCATTCGCAGCTGAACATTTTGCTAACTGCATTTCATTTCCTCTGATGATATGAGCCATTGCTGAAAATCCATGAATTAAGGAAATTAAAATAATCCCTCCTATATATTCCTTTGTCAGGCAATAAATTCTTAAATCGAATATATGCCTCTATATGTTAATTTTCAGTATTTAAAACTTAACCACGAAACTTATATATATCTATATCTATATCTATATCTATCTCTCTCTCTCTCTCTCTATATATATATATATATATATATATATATATATATATATAACTACTTAATTTACTCACATAAAATTAATATACGAAAGTATAGATTTATGCGTAAACTTTAAGTATTTAGTTCAAAAGTGCTCAATACGTAGGTAGAGCTAGTTAATAAGTTATAAAATGTATATGGAGTTTAAGCTACACGGAATATTCCGCGTTTCATCCACTCTAGGATTATTCAGGCTTATGCACGAATTCTGTGGTTGTTTGTCGTTTTTATATGCTCATCTTCTATTTAAATTTTAGTTCTCGATATCCGAAGAACTATTTTACATTGCCCTAGAATTTGCCGAAGCATACACTGATATATCCTCGGAAGAAATCAACATCATTAAAAAATGTAGAAAATCAGTTCTAATAAATAATAATAACCAATGGATAAAAACTAAAATGAAAAATTCGTTTGATTTGGCGATGGGTGCCAGGGACTCTGCAGAGGCATTAGATCTTGTGGGATTATTCATTCTATATACCCTCACAAGCATATTTGATACTACGGATATCGGCCTATATAGAGATGACGGACTAGCTATAATAAAAAAAAACTCCAACAAATCAAGGGAGATAACTTTAAGAAAATCATACACAAAGAAATGAAAAAATTAGGCTTAGAGCAGACGTATCAGCTAACATAAAAATAACAAATTTCCTGGACGTCACGTTAAATTTAAATAAAACACACACATATGAAGCCTACTTAAAAGATAACGCTACTCCAATATACGTAAACCCCAAGTTCAATCACCCCCCATCAATTATAAAAATGATTCCTAACTCGATCGTAAGTATGTTCAGTAATAACTCAAGCGATGAAAATGCATTTAACAGGTTAAGCAATATCTATGAAACAGCCCCAAAATATAGTGGATACAAAAATATCAATATCAAATATAAGCAACAAAACACCAATAACTATAATAAAATTAAAAATAGAAGAAAAAGAACTATAATTTGGTATACGGCCCCATACAATCAAATGTTAAAAACAAAACTTGGCAAGAAATTTCTAGATCTTATTGAAAAATACTTTCTCGCAACCAACCCTTACACAAAATTTTCAATAAAAATACCTTAAAGTTATCCTACAGTTGTTGCGAAAATTTAGAGATGATAATTAAAGCACATAATAACAAAATATGAAATAAAAACAATGTAAACAACAACAAAATAAACAATAAAAAAGTAGACACCATGACAAAAGTAAAGTAGAAATAATAATAATAATAATAATAATAATAATAATAATAAATAAATAAATAAGAAATATTACATAGGTATGACTTCCTTAGATGTCACAACTCGATACTATGACCACAAAAGTACATTCAACAATAAAAAAACACTGTATGAAAACAACACTAGCGAATAAATACTGGGAACTCAAGGAAAGCGGACATTCGCCGGTAGTCGAATGGAAAATAATAAGACAAGCTATCACAGATAGGGACCTAGACGACCCATGTAGATTATGCCTTCATGAAAAACTTGCTATCCTGTACTTTAAAAAACCCCAACATCTATTAAACTGTAAAAGAGAAATAGCAAACAACTGTGTTCACAAGATAAAATTTACTCTAGGATAGCGATACAAAATACTAACAAAAACAATAGAAAATAAACAAATAAATAAATTAGCTTAATCGCCATATACCTTATATATATATATAATATATATATATATATATATATATATATATATATATCAGACAATACCAGTGGAAAATGGAGTCACAAAAACTATATATTCGTAAATATAGAATAATTACTTCATTTAATAAAGGTATACATGCATTCTGTTGGGGGATAAAAAGGACATAAAGATGCTTCTCATCAGAAGAGTAGAGAAGATGCTAGGTAACATAATGGGGATGTGACGTCTAGCTAGGTATTCATCAAGAAGGAAATAAATAAATAAAATTATTGATGTTGTTTGGGCGATGAAGGGGGCTTTTTATACAAACTCAACCCCCCAACTAAATGCATGTATACCCTTATTTAATAAATGAATAGTTCTATATTCACCAATATTTAGTTTTTGTGACTTCTTTTTCCACTCTTATTTTCTCCTATACAAGCTCCATTGAACTATGTTCAGCTTTATATTATCCCGATAAGTCTCCTCTTATTGAATTGAATTTACTCTCCGAGTTATATATATATATATATATATATATATATATATATATATATATATATATGTGTGTGTGTGTGTGTGTGTGTGTGTCTGTGTGTGTGTGTGTGTGAGTGTGTGTGTTCACCTCAATTTAGTCTTTAAACTATCCCCTACTATGATCCATTCGTATTCGTAATAAAGTTAGCTTGATCAAGATGACAGGACTTCAATTATTATCTTGCGTATTTAATGAAGTGCCATCCATTGAAACTCAATGAATATAATTATGGACTAATGAATATGTATAATGAAATTAATATTGCAGTTTATCCTTTCTTTCTTTCTGCCTGGTTTCGTTCTCTACCCTATCCCAATCTCTGTCTTTCGATATGCGTTGTTCCTTCCGTCCTTTCTTTAGTCCGTCCTGTTTCTCTGTATTTAGTGTATACTAGCTGGCATACTACGGACTGTTGCTATTATATGCCTACCATTACTGGTTGTGCGTGATAATGGTTTGAAATTAAGTTAAAGATAAAGATGTGACGTATCATTGTTAAATTGTGCTTTAAACAGAAGCATTCATTTCGAACGAACCTCTGTCATATGAAAGAAACTGCTGTTGCTTTTATATGCCCGGTCTGTACGACAATAAAACTTGTTAAATGCACCTTTGTTAGGCTGTGAAATGTGGTTACTGTTGTCAAAATCGAATGTTCCTTCTTTCATCAAATTATTTCGATAATCGATTATCGATAGATAAATCGAAGATATTCCGATAGAAAACATAGCTAAGAACACGACCGGGAACATCAACTACGTTCATGCGTGTGACATTTTATAAACATCGACTCAGCCATTTTCGGATACCCAGACATACAAAATTCCTTTCATATGATAGCAGAGATATGTATAAATTTAATTTTTTAAATTATTTTTTTAAATTACATTTTCACCCCAAGCAAGGCACATTGCCACTGTGGTGTAGGGGGCTACTATCAGAGACAGCAGCTACTGCAGCACTATGTTGGGATTTGTGCAGCAAGATGTCGGTTCACCTTACACTTAAACTTCTGCATGTCAGTACAGTTGGGAAAACAGGGACCTGGAATGGAATTCCAGAGTCTAGCGGTTCTGGAGAAGAAACTACTGGATTAGAAAGATCTCTACTGTGTGGGGGTGGGATTTAGCTGCCTGTCGGGTTTGTCGAGGGTTTCTACGTCGTGGGGGCAAAAGTGTCTGCAGTTCGTCAGAGAATTCACCATTAAACTACTTGTAGAACAGGCAGAGGGATGGAACGTTTCGTCGATGGGACAGACACTGAAGCTTAGATGCCAGTTCAGGGCCTATCAGATTGGCGACTCTCTTTTGTACCTTGTCTAGGAGCGAGAGACTAGCAGCAGATGCACCAGCCCAAATTTAACAGCAATACTCCATACATGGGCGAATGGTTTCCTTATAGAGGTACAGGAATTAAAAGTCACACCGGTAAAAATTGTAAAAAAAAAAAAAAAATGGCACCGGTAAAATGACAAAAGTGAATAGATAAAGATGGCACTTTGACAAAAACTATTGGGCCGATCTAACTGATATATTGAATTAATTAAGCGTAGGATACGTTCTTATTCTTCCCCCAAATAAATATTTTTAATAGGCTTTTACTGTAGTAGGGGTGAGGTATAGTCTTTTTTTTAATAGAGGCTGATCACAATAAATATAAATATGAAAATATGTTCCGCTAGTTTGACCGATTTTTAAGCGAACTAGTGCGAGACGTCCTTGTCAGGGTAGAGATAAGCAATATAAAACTTAATTGCGTGTATATCGACTATTTTTCTCTTACTATTCGGTTCACTATTCATCATAATTTATAACCTTAGCAAAACCATCAGCCGTACTACAGAACAACTGAAAATCAAACCCATGACTAGTGAACTAATAAACACAGGACTAATATATTTTACGCTTGCCTTTTTCATGGTTTTGTTCTTGCCCAGAAAATGCGTAAATTTTGAAAGCTCCTAATATTAGGATATCATCAATATTAAACCAAATTAACGTAGTTCAAATTTTTGGGATTTTGTTTTAATAGAAAATAGTTTTCAAATTAATAACGCTATCATTTCAGCACGTTCGGTACTATTCTGTATTCAGAACTGATAATAGCTAATTTTATTTCAAAACAAAAAAGTTATAAATGCGAATTGGGGAAAAAAATAAGCTAACAATAACAAAACAAAAGCAGCGATAATTACATAAAAAGGTACCCTCTATTCAAAGTTAGGAGAAATCGGTGTTTGGCCAGATTCTTTCCCTGGTACTAAATTTCACCAGTAATATTACTTCCGACGAGAGTTTCAATTTCAAAAATGTATTTATTTAGTACATTATTAAAAGAAAGTATATGATATTTAACAAAGAAAAGTGTAAGTTATGTGCTGGAATTTTAAGTATAGTATGTGAATGCGTGTATGGTGAGTCTCTATATAAAATGTAAATAAGAATGTGTTAGTATATAGGTTAAATGAAATGCTCTAAATCTTATTTTTTAAAAACAATTTCGCAAGTCCCATACCTTAGTTTTTAGTCAAAATGTGATATGCATTTAGTGATAGCATTAAATGCATACCACTTTTTGACTAAAAACTAAGGTATGAGACTTGCGAAATTTACACTTAGCACATAACTTTCACTTCTCGGATTTTGTTCGAATACTGTTCCAAGCTATTATTTAGCATCTCAATTAAGGAGTTTATTAATCGCCTATTACCCACAAATAGAGTAATCATTCCCCATTGCAAGGTATTTTCCTATTCACACATATGAATATGAACACACAATACTCAATAATGCGTCATCCTTGTGGTACTATAGTAACCCAGTTTTATAGGCATAATTCCATAATCCTATTTTCTTATAGAATATTACTGCCAGTAATATCTTGTAAATCTTATAATCACAGGTTTCCATGCCAACTGATTGTTGGATAATTTTATTCGTAAGTATATATATATATATATATATATATATATATATATATATATATATATATATATATATATATATATATATATACCCATGGGACACATTTGTTTTCTGCAATAAACTACTGGGCCGGTCTAACTGATATATTGAATTAACCTTTGCTATTATATGGTACAGCCAACTACGTATTATGGTATCTATTCGAATCAAAGTGAGAGGTAAATAGGAACTGATATGGATTATAAACCACAATACAACATCTACTCAAGAAGTTTTCTTTCGAAACTACTGCAATGGTCTAGCTGAACTTCTGTAATGAACCACAAACTATGTATTATGGTAGGCATTTGTGGCACAGTCTGTGATAAATAGCGATCAAAAGGATTAGTAGTTAATGCAAATATAAACATAAATAAACAATTTTCAATGTCAATGTCGCATAAAGCAGTCATTCTACGTCAACGCCATATAACTTTTGCCCGTTTAAAACGAGCTAAAAAATGAATATATTAATAGTCTCATTTGTCATGAAATGAATTACACATCATCAAACGAATTTGAATAATTTTTTTTTACATAGGCATCACCACTTATCAAGGCCCAGGGGCCACTCGAGGATAAGGGTTAAAGAGTGTACAGTAGTCGATTGGATAATATCGTAATTGTCAGTAATGGAAATTCAGTAAATCTGTTAACTTAAGCGGAAGGCTTATCAAGAACTTGTTTACATTGGACTTGAAGACAACCATATTGTAGTCAACTGGAAAGCAGGAAAACGGAAGACAGTCCCACAGGCGTGCACTTCTATGAAAGAAGCTTTGTTCATGGAATCTACGTTTAGGTTTAAGCACAAACGAAGAGTGGGGGGAGTTATTGATGGTGTTGTATCTATAATTTATTTTATTGGATTCCGTCATTTTCTGGTGATTTTCGCTATCGACATTTATAGTCATCACTGATATTTGTGCCCCTAATATCATAAATACATATCATTTATCCATCTGAATTAATGTAAAAGAAATATTTACGTTTCAGTCGACAATGTTTTTTTTCCAAACGCTGTAAAAAAATGACATATCCATGTTATAACACTTGGTCCCTAATTTAAAAATGCATTCACTAACATGAATTATACGGTCAGAATATGTTTATCTAAACTTGACAGGACCCATGCTGAATCAGAAAATAAAAGGTGTGTATTGTTTCTTCCTTCACAATACGAACGTGTATTAATACAAAAAATGGTTTTTATAACAGGATGAGGACAGACATTTAATGACCCATGAAAAAAAAAAAACATTTTATGTATTTATATTTTTAGCGAATTTGGGCGGTGTCTTCTGAATTTCACTTTCGCGGCCTCGATGTATTATTGATTTTGATTTTGTCAACAACTAAGCACGTTGCAAGTTTAAATACATTTCAATTTAAATAATTTCTCATAAACAAAATTTCGTCAATAGGTATTTTTATTTTCCATTTAGAAGAATCTTTAAACTGCAATAATTCCCCGAACAATATTTTTATTATACAAATACATATTTTAGGCATATAAGATTGCGGCTGGCATTCATATGACATAATCTAGAGGTCCAATAGTAACAGGTTCTACGCATTAAATAATCGCGTAATTCTGAAACAACGCATGAATTATCTGTTTGTTCAACTACTTTATTTAATGCCATGGAAAAAAAAAATCGTACCTAATAATTTACAAAATTTTTTTGTAATGTTAAATGTTTATAACATTAAATATACTAGTTGAAAAAAAAAGAAGCATTGTTTTTATAACAGTTAATTAGAAGGTGACGTTTTCAGGGATTTTTTAGAAATGTTATAACGTTGTCAGATTAAATAAAGTAGTTGAACAACAGATCTTTTTTTGTTCTTACAACTAATCAGAAAGTACTTTTCCAGGGCATTTTTGTAATTAATCAGACGTGACTTTCTCAAGATACGTTAGTTATCGCAAGGCAGTGTCTGGTCGGTGCAGATCACAAGTATTATAAGTTAATTATCACCAGCCAGTGTCTGGTGGGAGCAGATCACAATTCTAATAAGTTAATTATCACCCAGTGTTTAGTCAGTTCAGATCACAATACTAATAACAATTTACGCCAACCCATGTATGGTGGACGAAGATCGCAATAATGTTATTTATCGATAGTCAGTCTAGGGTGAGTGCAGATCACAATATTTATAAATTAATTATCACCAGCCAGTGTCTGTCTGGTGCAGACAACAATACGAATAAGTTAATTATCGCCAGCCAGTGTATGGTAGGTGAAGATCAAAATAATATGTAAATTACCGCCAGCCAGTCTTTGGTCAGTGCAGATTATAATACTAATAAGTTATTTATTGCCGTCCAGTGTCTGGTGGGCGCAAATCACAAAACCAATGTGTTTGTTATCGGCAGCCAGTGTTTGGTCGGTGCAGATCACAATACTAATGTTAGTTATTACTAGCCAGTGCCTGTTGGCTGTAGATCACAATACGAGCAAGTTATTTATCGCCAGCCAATGTCCGGTCGGCGCCGATCACAATATTAATAATTTTATTATAGCCAGCTGGTCTGGTCGGTGTAGATCATAACGGTAACAAGTAACTTATCACCAGCTAGTGTCTTGTCGATGCAGATGACAATGGTAATAAGTAAGTTATTGCTAGCCAGTGTGTGGTGGGTGCATATTACAATACAAAATTAATTACCGCCTGCTAGTGTTTGGTGGGTGCAAATCACAGGATTAATAAGTTAGTTATAGCCAGCCAGTTCAATTTTATTCAATAAATTTAAATGTCAAAAACAGGGCTAGCAAACTGTCACCTAATCCTAATGCTGCAAGATTAAGATAACATCAGAATAGTCCAAGGAATTGATGGAATTGTGCCAGCAGAGATACCACGATTTGAATGTCAAGAGCTTCGTGATATAGTTAATTCTTTAATGTTACATGGTCTACAGTCATTGCAATTGCTTGATTATGTTATAAGAAGTTTCTTACTGATGTGTGTTTGAACATATTTAAACTATCGTAGAATTCTACGAGTTCTGCTAGTTAATATTATTTTGCTAAAATAACATTTTTTCTGCAGATATGAACGATTGATTTGAAATCTAGGGATTAAGGAAATAACTTTGTATTTCTTGTCGAAAAATAAATTAATAATTTTTTTTTTATATTTAGTGCATTTAATTTCAAATTTTCACTGATAATATTGCTCTATTTCGTATATTGAGCTTCCCTATCCGATTTGTCTTGGAAATATTATACTACTATTTATAGGGATTTTATTTTATATTATTATACAAGCTCTAATCTAAAGGATTTCACAATTTCAGTTAATATGTATACATATATACATCAGTTAATATATATATATATATATATATATATATATATATATATATATATATATATATATATCTTTATATACTAAGGGAGGTGGTGTAAGATCAGCACTTCTGAAGAGCCATGATTTAATATACAGTATTGTTTTTAAATCATGATAAACAACTGATGTTCCCTTAAATTAACAATAGGACTATAGTGAAATCGAGAGAGGAAGTTGATGCATTAATTGCAGTTGATTAAATGATTTGTGACTACATAGTTTTCTAATGAATTTTAAAAAATATAAAAATTAAATAAGTTTTTTTTTCATATAGTTTAAATGCTATATATATATATATACATACAATGAAACAGGACTGTATGTCGATGACTACAAATATATGTAAAACCCTCCTCTTTGGGTAGAGCACTGTCGTAAATAATCTCACCCGCTACTTAATTGGCTGAAAAATGCGAGGCTCGCTGTTTGTTCATAAATGAGCGGGTTGCGCACTATAAAGTGGTGGACACATGTTTGTTTGCAATAGACATTGGGCGAGGTTGTTTGCGGGTGCCGCTTCCACGTGTCGATCAGTAGAACTGCTGACTATCAACGCGGTTTGGGAGAGATGCTAGTCTAGCGGCACTGAGGAGTTGTGATACAACGAAACAGGACTGTATGCCGATGACTACAAATATATATATATACATATATATATATATCTATATATCAATAAAAGTGAACGTGTCTGTCTGTCTGTCTGTCTGTCTGTGTGTCTGTGTGTCTGTCTGTCTGTGTACATTTCCCTACGCAATAACTCTGTCAATTTTTAGTCTGTAGACTCGAAATTTGAAATACCAGGTACTGAGATTTGGGAAAATCGATGTGACGGGTGTCAGCCAGAAATTTGGCTGTTAAGGGGTCAAATTTCAACGATTTGACCTTTAAGAACTCTACCAAACTCCTTCGACAATTTTGGGTCTAGACACTTGAAATTTTAGATATAGGTTCCTTGAACCTGGATCTAACTTAATAAAGTGATTTGAGCCCGAAACAATAAATGTTAAGGGGTCATAATAGGGGTCAAAGTTTTAAAAAATAAACCATTTTTTTGTTTTTTTGCTTTTTTTTTGCACAGCATACACCTCCAAACACCCGAGCAACGCCGGGCACCCCTGCTAGTATATATATATATATATATATATATATATATATATATTATTGGTAGTATCGTTTAGTTTTAAAACAAAAACAAAAATACACAATGTGTCTACCAAAGAGTGCTCAATGTTTAGACAGCGATATGAATATGTTGAATAGTAAAACTAGTGGCTACACATATGCAAATATGTTTCAGTGACCACCCTGCTAGGGAAAATCACATCATCAGGCCAGACTATCTCCCTCTTGGCCTGATGATGTGATTTCCCTAGCAGGGTGGTCACTGAAACATATTTGCATATGTGTAGCAACTAGTTTTCATATTCAACATATATATATATATATATATATATATATATTGCCATAACGCAAAATTATTTACAACGATTATTCAAAAATATCGATATTGTCAGTGCACAATTACTTTTACTTATTTACGTAAAAAGAGTTGCCAAAATAAATATACACAATGGGTAGACAAATAGAGGATTAAAACAGAACACTTGTGGTCAATACGGGCAATTTGTCAAAAGGTGGTCTATGTTTATTTTCCAGCGGTCCACAATTATACTTGATGTAAACTTAAGTATTACAGATATAAACACGGAAAAATACGTACACATAATAATAATAATGATGATGATGATGATGAGATGATGATGATGATGATAAAGTATTCAATTTTTTTTTTTTCAAAAACAAAAGCGTTGAAGGTTGAATCGCTGGACTAGCATGAACATTAATTCAAACACTAAAAAGTGAATCTAAGGATATAAAAGGAGGTGCAGACATCAGTAAACACTAGAAGAGAAACACTACAGCAGAGAAAAGAGAAGAAAATTGGCTGTCTGGCTTCAAATTGACGATTTATTTAGATTTATTACCTCATCTGAACGCATATGACCCGATACAACACGCTGAAAATTACTTATAAGAAAACATCAACAGCTTTCGAACACGGGGGAAGAAGCAATTATATATCTTATTGGCCTTCATTAACCCCACAACCGAGTCTGTTTGTTAATTCTGGGTCAAGAATGTAAAATTCAGCATCGTGGCTGATTACTTTAAAATAAAACAAAAATAACAAAAAATAAAGTCTATTGTTTACTTCACGGTTTAGTCATTAGGGTTTTGTTTGTATTAGATTTTAATTCCAGAGCAAAATACGTGTTAGCTTATATTTTTTTTAAATAAAGAAACCTATAGGGAGTTTTACTGTAAAATAAAAATGCCAAAACACATAAAGGCATATTATTTTTCCACGCAAACCTTACATTACTAAAATATTTTACCCTGTCCCCTAGTTTCGTTATGAAGTTTATAGTTTCTGCATATATTATGTTTCAATTACAAATAAAAAGGTGTTGCTGTATTTTTGAAGAAAAGGCAGATTTGGCGAGTTTTACTGTTAAACAAACACTGAAAAAAATTTAGTGGTATATTTTTTTTAAATCAACAAAGTTAACCTTAAATTAGTAAAATATTTTACCCCCTACCACTAATTCCGTTATGTAGATTTTCTTTATATTATAGTTTAATTACAGAAAAAAGTGTTTCCCCTTTATTATAATAAGCAAATCTATGACGAGTTTGATTGCCAAATGAAAATGTAGAATTACATAAAGGTGTATCTATGTTGAAACTCGCCTACAATAACATATAATTACTAAAATACATTACCCTTATTCACTAGTTTAGATATTAATTTCTGTTTATATTATACTAGCCTGGGTACCCGGCATTGCCCTGGTGTTTGAAGGTGCTTGGTGAGCAATAACTGCAGAAATAAATAAAGTGGTAGTAGGCAGGCAGGCTCGAACCCGTACAGCGAAGGCGGAAAACAACGCGAAAAAAACGTAACGTCTTTGCTGTTGCGTCCATCACCAATCCGGAAGTGGCGAACGTTTAAATTAAGGCTAGTCAATCGAAAAGAGGGAATGACTTTCGAAAATATCGGCGAAAAAAGTGACCACTCTCTGCAGAAAAGTGCTCAGTTGAGCGTGAATGAATTAATGCTTTTAGCCAATTTTTCGATATATGTCATCCGAAGGTCGAGCTTCCAAACGATACCGATTTCGTGAAAATCTGTCATCTCTGTCGAAAGTTTTAGGTATACATACATACATACATACATACATACATACATACATACATACATACGTACATTTAAACAGACTGGCGAGATTTATATTATAGATGTATATATAGTTTAATTTTAGACAAATTACGTTTTGTAGAAATCGCTTACGTCAACCTTAAATTACAAAAAATATTTTATTCCACTTCCATGATGCTTCTCTGTATATTATAGTTTAATTACAAATAAAAATATGCGTTACCTTTTTTTTTCATAAAGAAATCTATGACGGTTTGACTGATAAATAAAAATGTAAAATTACATACAGGTGTATATTCTTTGGAAAATCGCCTACGTTAACATTAAATTACTAAAACATTTTATCCCTTTCCCATAGTTCCATTATTAATTTCTTTTTTTTTTTCATAGAATAGTTTAATTACATCTAAAATATGTGTAGCCTTTTAATAAATTAAATAAATTCATGTCAAGCTTAAATGCTGAATATATATGTGATAATGCAAATTAATATGTAATTGCACATAAAGGTCGATATATATTTTTTTTTAAACTTACCTACGTTATCCTTAAATTACTAAATGTTTTACCCCCTCTCTTTAGTTTTTATTTTTTACACAGGCATCACCACATTATCAAGGCCAAGAGGCCACTCAAGGATAAGGGTTAAAGAGTGTACAGTAGAAATTGGAAAATATAGTAATCTTTAGTAATGAAAATTCGGTAAATTTGTTAACTTATATGGAACGGCTCATCAAGAACTTGTTTACGTTAGACTTGAAAACCATATTGTAGTCAGCCGGAAAGCAGGAAAACGGAAGACAATTGCACAGACGTGCAGTTCTAAGAAAGAAGCTTTGTTCGTGGAATCTACGTTTAGGTTTAGGCACAGACGAGTGTTTCTTGTGAAAGTTTGGCTAGGGGGGACCACAGACTGAAGCTAAGCCGAACACTTTCTTTATGAAGTTTCTGTTTTATTATATGGTCATTGCAGATTAAAATATGTGTTGTCCTTTCTTTTAAATAAAGAAACTTATAGCAAGTTTGCCAAATAAAAATGTAAAACCACATAGAGGTTTATCCTTTTTTTGAAACTTACTTTGACCAGGCATGAATGCGATATCATACAAATTATATAAAACTTGCCCACATGTCCCCGAGAGGCTCACTGTCCTCCTTCGGCAGGTTTGGAGGCAGGGTACTGTATCACATTAATTGTGTCTAGCTGATGGCGTTTGGATAGCAAAAATAAATGACATCGAAAGATATTCCGAATTTTCTCCACATACCACTCCTAAATGTAGAGGGAAAACATTTTTGGAATTCTTGGTCGTCGTATGACAATCTTACTGATGAGCAATCAATATATAAACACATCTGTTTAGAAGGCTGGGATACCACATGGGAGGCGGAATATAGCCTACTAATATAGGCGTCATTCAAACTAATAGACCTGGAATGGACAGCACAAGCAGCAATACCTTTTCCAAAGAGAATCTCACATGAAAAAGTAACATTGTGATTGGAGAGTCAAAGTGTTTGAGGAAAAGCAAAGAACATCCATTGCTAGGATTAAGGCCAGATAAATTGAAATGACATCGAACCAATTAAATTATCGCGGAAATTCTTAATTGCAATGAAACTACTTGTAATACCATTTCTTCTTCGTTCTACATATGATCTTCTACCAAATACGATAACCTTAAATTATTGGGATATACTGATTCAGACCAATGTTCTTTGTGTAAACATGATCGGGGTAATTTGCACTATGTACTATCTGTATGCTCACATTCACTTCAGATGTACACATGGCGATATAACAATGTGTTGGAAATAATTATGGAATTGTTGAAAAAAATGTGAGGCAGTAAACAAGCAACCTTTCACAGTCAGGGAACACATAATTCAGTTTCACAAAGAAGGTGACTCTAAGGAAAAACATTATAATGTGAAGCTTCTGAGTGAAGCCAATGGCTGGGAATTTTCTGTGAATCTCAAGACGTCTCTACAATTTTCTGTCGGGTCTGTTTGCTAGTATCTAATAATATTGAAAATGAACTTTGTCTCTGCGTGTGATTTCGTTCTTCATAGACCTTAAAACTGCTATTTTTTAAAATGAAGTTTCACTCAAATGTACTTCATGTATCTGATCGTGTTTTAAATAGCTTTTTTTATTGGAATGTCTTCGATAAGTATTGATAATCGAAAAATCCACTAAAAAAAGTACAGACGATTTTGACCAAGTTAACTACTTTAAAGGCAAAACATCACAAGTGCATTTGATAAGTTTCATGACCACACAAGCCCACAGGCCCAGCATGCAAAATCAACAGTAGGTTCTGTAATATTGCAGGTATGCGTCCGAAATGAACGTTTCTGTTTTGAGCACAAGTAAACAATAATACTTTACCTTTGCGTATCAAACTTTAATTCAAGCCATTAAAATATTTTTCTATAAAACCAACAGTAAGCTCTCTACAGTTCAAGGTAGAATACAATGTATTGTTGTCGAATTCACTGAGGGGAGGCATGTAAAGGTTCCCCTTTGTGCTCCACGATTACTCCACTAACTACATCAAGCAATCGATCGATTTGATTGAAAAACTGGCGATTTTACCGATTTCAATGACAATATAAATATAGAAAGTGCGAAACATTCGTTGATCATCATTCTCAAGGAAGCCTCTGGTCTCCCTGCTACTATATCCTAAAAGGTCGCTAAAAATATCTATTAAAAGCGAAAAAGAAAATCTAAACACTAGAATAGGTCATAGAAAAAAATGAGGAAGAAAATGAACTCAGAAGTTTAAATACAAACAGGCAAATCCATAGTGCATTTGAAAAAGGCGGGTATACCAAAAACATTTTAATGTCTTAAAATAAAATGACTGAGTGACGTAGACGTGTTCAAGTTATGACACTAAAATCACGAACAACTCACACTCAAAAAAATGTTGATGACAAATCGATGCAAATAATTTTGATTCAAGAAATAATAATCACAAGATTACCGATTACATCATTTGAAACATTTTCATCTATTGATTCGAATGTGCTTCATATTCTTGCCAAATATTTTCGATTGAAGCCCTGAAATGAACTTTTTACACACAAATTAATTAATCACCGTATTTAAAATTAATTAGCGTATTTAAATCTAATTTTTATATATGAAAAGAAAGCTAATATCATTTATAAATTATCCAATTAAAGTTATAATAATCGTTCAAGGAGTTTGCAAATGTCTATGAAATGATCATGTGTATGTGCGTGAGAGTTAGGGTCCGCCCTACTAAAAACGCTACAAATAGGAAGAGGGAGTAGGAGGAGGGGAAGGAGTATATTGCATTACCCAGCTTCTCCCACAAGAGTGGCCGTGACAGAAAGTCTGTATGTGTATTCATTCTTTTGTCGACTGTTATCATCATCTTCATAGTTGTTGTTTCAACATGTTTCGGTGAACCAACTCTCAGGCCTTCTTCAGGTTATTAACAGTGATGGGACAGGAATGCTGAACACTTTAACTTTGATTGCATAGTTATTGTCTCACCAAGGTTTTGTCAACTAATCCTGTGGCCTGCTAGGGTAGGATTGAAACCGCTATCTTCAGATAATGCTCACCTGGAACCGAAACGAGACAACGCCTCTATCCACTGCGCCACTGACACTAATGATGAGTTGACCGAAACGTGGTGAAAGAACAACAACTATGAAGATAACAGTTCATAAAGAATGAATACACATATTAAGAAGCCTCATTGAAAACGAATCTAAAAAAATAAACAAAAAAAATAAATAAATGAATAAAATGAAAAATAGAAAGCCTATACTATAAATATACAGCACAGCAAAAGGGCACTCTGATTTAACGACATTCATCGGCAGAAGCGCTCAACAATAAACAAATAGGCATTTTCTGATCTAGAAGAAAACATAAAAGAAGAGGGAAAAGAAAAAAACATAATTAAGGAAAAGGGGAAATGACAATTGTATAATAAGAAGTGGATAAAGTGTAGAGAAAGAAAACAGAATAAGAGGGGCAGAAGTAGAAAAGGGAGTGTGAGGGTGAAAACGACGAAAATAGAAATAAGAAAATAATGAAAAAATTACCTACATTAGAATGTAAAGGAACAGAAGGAAGGCACAAATAAAAAGTTAAAAATAAATCTCCATATATAATATTTTGATTGCAGAAATTCCCATTTTGACCTAGGTACCGTAGATTCGCGACAACCCATGCCACATACAAATTTATTATTTCAAAACTATTAGCAACTATCCTATTTAACTTTAGAACGCCTTTTTAGACACATCAAGGCTTATAATAAAATCCTACATTTAATCCTAGGAACAACAACATCATCATCACAATTATTTTAGAGGCAGTAGTTTTTATTTCTCCCTTTAGACATCAAGTCCTCCTGCCGCTTCCACAAGGAGAACTTCTGCACTTTCAACAGATATGGGGGTTCACTGTCGTAACGGGATCATAAATTCATAGACATAACATAATATTTCCTTCTTCCAATGCAAATATAATAAAGTCTTCACAGACTAATTCCGCTCATCATGAATCGCTTAGCTTTGACAATTCGCATATTTCGGATTAACGGTATTCGCATGCTAAACGAACGCTAGTGTGCCATTCAAATATTGCGCCGCAATGATACCTACTTTTGCCACCTGAGTAAATTGCTGCGTTCATTTTCTTACATTTTGTGGAGTAAGTTCGGTTTTCCTCTCTCTCGCTCCCTACTTCTTTCTGTATATATGTCCCTAACCCTCTCTCACTCTCTTTCGTTCTCTTTTTCTCATCGCATTATACATTTCTTTTTATGCCGAAGAAAAAATGATTTTACGGACATGCCGAAAGAAAAAAAACAACGAACATTTATTACCTCTCTTTCTCCGCTTTCTCGTTTTATACATTTGTTCCAGTAATTAATTATATTTGTTAAACAGAGTTACTTTTTTTAAAATATACTTTTTTAAAATAAAATTTATTTAAACCTGCTAAATCTATTACGATATCTGCCGATTTAAAAACATATATTCCGGCAGTGGCATCTTCTAGCTTTGTACTTTTATATTGTTTGAATTTAATGTTTTCTTAACTTATTTGAAATATTCATATTTTGAAACTGATGAAATATTTTTATAGTTAATTGTATTTTATGTCATATTTCTGCACTATATTATACTAAAAACATATAAAAATACGTGAAATTTATTAACAATTGATTTTTCAATTTTTAATCGCATATCTTTTCATATAACTATGTTTATGTTACTATGTAATATATTTTGTCAAACAGTTTAAATATTTTAAAAATATATTTATTTAGAGAAACATGAAAATAAAACACATTTTTTACGGTTTTAGCAGATGTAAAATGTGAAAAGAAAATAGTTTTACAGTTTTTAAATGGAACTATTTAATATATGTAAAGACATGAAACACGAATCCCGTAAGTGATATTGCTGAAGCATGTATTTACAAATCGGCGACGATCGTAAAATATTTCGCAGATTTTAATACATTAAATTTAAATAAAGTATATTTAAATAAACTACATTAAAAAATGTAACTATATTTGAAAAAAAAACAGATGTTAATATGCTGGAAAAAATATTTTCCAGAATATTTCTCGAGATTGTGCGAACGTTAACATTTTGACGGGGATGGGTACATTTTTACAATAGGTCCACCTGCACAATTTTCTTTAGAATGACCACTTTAATAAGTTTCTGACTATGCCGATTAAGAAAATCTCATTCAAATTCTGTGGAGACAAGTACTTATAAAGATATAAAGACCTGTATTACGCACTGAAATTACATGATTGGCATAAATAAACAAACCTCTTTCTCTACTATGACACTGCTACCCCCATTTTTTGTAGTATTTGCTAGTAAGTTTGCTGACAACATTTATCACGGTTAAATTTGGGGGAATTTTACCCCCCAAAAGTTGGTTGTAGACTCTAAAATCCGTTCTTTACATGGAAATGTATTGGATGTCACTTCCAAACTCGATTCTTAACATGACAATACTAAAAAAAAGTGAAGCCATAATTGTTTTGTTTTACACGTTAAAAAAGACGACATAAAACTGGATGACTTTAATACTATTGGTGGAAGAGTTAAGAAGAATAGTAAGACTTGAACAACTAACGGAACGGCTAGGACTGTTACCGTTGATTGCGATAACTCTAAAAAGTGCATATATAGTGAGAATTTCTAACCTCTAAAACTTCTGTGTTTTACTTCCCACTATTATTCTAATCGACCATTTTTCGTAATTTTATTCATTCATATTGGTGTGCGTATTCCCTTAATTGTTTTAAAAAAATCAAACAGTACCTGCATGTCATCCCCCCAAAACCAACACTAATCGCTAGTGAAAGCCAGATTATTTCATTTTAGCCACGGCCGTTTGCAATTGTTCAGGGACGGCAGTGGTCATCAACAACAACCATAGTTTACGTTTTGCGAGGCGGGAATAAGCGTCCACCGGGCAACGCTCGTTAACGGGCACCGCTAGTAAATAATAATAATAATAATAATAATAATAATAATAATAATAATAATAATAATAATAATAATAGTAATATAATTATAATGATAACAATAATAATAAAGATATATAAAAAAATAAAATAGGAACTTGAATGATAAATAGCAAATATCGTGAAAGATTTGAAATACGAAACAATTCATACAGCATTTAAAGAGAAAGAATCTTTTGTGAAGCTGAACGACATAAAATGTACAAGAAGGTAGAAAAGGGAGTATCAGGGAGGAAGAAGAAAAAACAACAAGAAATAATAATAACAATGAAAAAAAAAACCAAAAAACATCTCCATCAGAAGGAAAGCAACAAAAGAAAACACTAAGAAAAAAAAAAGATGAAACTAATTGGTTAACTTCATCTTTTTCCCCCTTTGTGCATTATGATAATAATAATAATAATAATAATAATAATAATAATAATAATAATAATATGAAAAACATAAGACCTTGAAAGACAAACGGCAAATATCCTGAAAGATTCGGAATACGAAGCAATGAATACGACATTGAAAGAGAAATGGTCTTTTGTGGAAAGCCGAACGACATAAACTGTACGAAACGGTACAATAAAATCACGAAGTGCTCCCACGAAAAAGGCGATTATCACGATGCAATATGAAAGGAGCAGCGATTATAACAGAAAAAAATAGGCCACCATGAATAATGACACTATTCATATAGGATCCTTTTAGATGCCCCTTTTGATTCTTACCAAATTCGTGCGATTCATCTATCTGGGAACGAACTATGAAAACAATTCATCAAATGGCGTATTTAAACTAAATTAAAGCAACTTAAGGGAATGGAACTACGAGATTTCACGAGATAAAAAAAATACGGAAAATGATTACTGAAAACACACGTGATACCCATTGATTGTAGTTTTACGAATAATATCGCTATAGGTGAGAGAAAAAACAATCAAGAAGGCGAGCGTTCCACAAGCCTGTAGTTTACCTTTTTAAAAAGCTAATAGAATAAGAAAATGTATTTTCACGTTCTTACCAAACACTGAGTTGAAGACAAACAGACGAACGAGCTTCAACAAAAGAAGCGCGGAAATAAACGTGGCCATTACAATGAAAAAACATCTAAGAGTACGGAGAGGAGACGCAGCAGTCATTATTGCATAAAATTCAATTCTAGATCTCTTGCTTAAATATTATGCTTAACTTTAAATTACGTGATTTCCCCGAATATTTAAAAGGTGAAAATTGATTATTTATATTATTTGAATTCTTCCGACCAGGTAATTTATATTTCTGGCAGTGTTCCTAGATATGTTTTGTGCAGAAATTCATTCGATAAGTATCGGCAATAGAAATATTACCGATCTTAAAAGTAGTTTTTCTTCTCTTATATATAAAAAAAAAATACAGTGGAATATTTTACGTTACATCGGTGTAACCTTTATAGTCGTAACGTAAAATATCTCTATGAAAATTCTTATTTTATCTATAAGAAAAGTAAGGCTATTTTTAATATCGCCAAGCAAAAATATCAGCTGACGTGATATTGTAAACAAACACAGACGTGATATTGTAAACAAACACAGACGTGATATTGTAAACAAACACAGACAGATATTATCATTGTTATATTTTTATTTCTCTTTTTGTTTGCGAATAAAACCAGTGGGCAAATTATTCCTCATAATATATAATATTCAATAGAGGTTTGATTCTATGATAATATAAGCGCAATCTACGTAAATTAAAATATTATGTTTAAGCGTTTTGTACGACCGGGAAATGCCGTGCCTCCAGCAAGCATATACATATATATATATATATATATATATATATATATATATATATATATATATATATATATATATATATATATATATATATATATTACCTTTTCACGCCCAAACAAGGCACATTACCAATTTGATGTAGGGGACTACTATCAGGGACATAAGCTATAACTGTATTGTGTAGGGAGTTGGACAGCAAGATTTCTGTTCACATTAAATTTGAACTTCTGCATTCCAGTACAGTTGGGGGAGCAGGGACTCTGAATGGTGTTCTAAAGTCTAGCAGTTCTTGGGAACAAACTATTGGAATAGAAAGCTCTCTTACATCTAACACAAAAAAGATGGTTCTGGATATGACCTTAAACTATATCCAGTGGTGAGGCCCCAGCTTGCGGGCTTTGGGGAGTGTGGAGTCACCCTTTAATTGCCATTGGTCCCAGGTCCACTCTGACCCGGAGTGGTAGTACCTGTTAGGGTCCCAACTATGGGTTAAATAGAAACTTGAAAACAACAAATATATTCTATTAAAAAATAAGTTCTTCAAAATTTTTGGATTCGCCATTAAATAACCTGTAAAGGGTTGATATGCCGTAAAAAAAAATTCACCACCACCAACCAAAAAGATAATAAGAAAAATAGGTGAAAAATAAAAAACGGTATAATCAAACAGAAGCTTTCTCTTCTCTAATAATGTTTATTGAATGTTGTTTAATGTTTGTTGCTAATGTTTAATAACAATGTCTTTCTGTTCTTTAATAACGTTTGTGTTAATGAAAAATGCTACCTGCATACACACAATTCATATATATATATATATATATATATATATATATATATATATATATATATATATATATATATATATATATATGGCTATATATTCATGTGGATGTATATATATATATATATATATAAATATATCTGGCTGTATGTATATATATGTGTGTATATATATATGGCTGTATATATATATGTATGGCTGTATATATATATATATATATATATATATATACATATATATATATATATATATATATATATATATATATATATATATATGGCTATCATTCAACCACGGTAGTGGTTGAATATATGCTTAAGTCCGAAATTGAATGAATCGAGACACATTCAAACCCCCACCACTAATTCCGCTCGCAACCAAATTTCAAACAGGTTATATAGTTGGATAGAACACCTCATTAGCTACATTTTGAAAAAAAAAATCGAAAATTGGTTCAGTAGAAAAAAAGTTACAACAAAATCTGTGGGTTCACAAACAGGAGAGTAAGTACATACATAAGTGACTAACGCTTTTTTTATTTTGCATAACTTTTTTTTGTATATAAATATCTTTTACTGCGATTTTGCCAATATGACATATTAGCGTAACGGTTAGAGTACCGGGAGCTGGTGGAAAGATTTTAGGTGCAATCCCGTTTATCGTTTTTTTTTTATAATTAAAAAAACGAATTTTTTTTTAATAACTAATTTTTTTTTAGCTCTCCTTATGAAATAGATATGCGGTTTTCTTTTCCTAGATGGTTTAGATTTTCAATGCAGCACAGTACGGTTTGGGATCTTACCGTACTATTCTCCAATGCTTTAATAGCTGCCTGACTATCTGAAAGGATAGCTATTTCCTGTTGCTGAACCTCTTCCATGATCAGAACCTCAGATTCAAAAGCCTTAAACATGCGCTATCTCTCCTTCTTCTTCGGTTTTTGTCGTGATGTTTACCGAATGTTAGAGCTGACTTGTCAGACTTAGGTCTGAGATCCTTCTCTTCGGTGAAGGCGGGGGTGGTGTTTGGTACCGCATCCAATGGTGCCAGCTCATGACTGGTGTTTGGTGTTGTATCCGATGATACCTGTATGGTGAAGACTTCTGCCTGAAAGACCGTCCTCAGTTTACCAAGATAATAAGATTTTTGACAGGTGAGGTGGTTTGAGTATTCGATATAAACACTCGCACCAATCCTATAATTCATTTTAGATCCATCAGTATAGCATTTGATTACGTTGCTTTCCAGCTCTTTTTCGTAATCTCTTGCGCCTGTTCTGTCATAAACCATACATGTGAAATGCTTTTCAAATGATCCGGTTTTAGTCATAAGGTCACCCGGCACATGCAAGAGCGGTAGTTCCACGTGACTCTTTGTTTTTCCAGTAGTCCCAACAGATCTTGACCACCACAGACCCTGTTGCTCATCCAAGTGTTGATGCTTTGAAGACATCTCTTCTGAGTGAATGGGCTAAAATACCTCAGGAAACGCTGCGTACCTCGGTTCGTAACTTCAGACAGAGAATTGAACGTCTAATCGAAAGGAAGGGACATCACATTGAAAATAAATAATTTGAATTTATTCTTGGTTTCCTAACTTATAATTTTCATTCATGTTTAATTTATATTTTTGTAATTTTCTATTAATAAACCACTTTTGAATTGGTCCAAGGACTTTCTGTTCACCCTGTAATATAATTCTCAAAATAAAATGTATTTATCTGCAAACATTGATTATGCGTATATGGAAAACATAAAATGAAACAACGGATAAACAAAGACAAATCATGAGTTTAAAATAATCCCAACATACGATCGATATTTCTTCATCTGCTTTATTGGAAGTTCATTCATGAATAACCTTATTCCGTAATAAGCATGAAATAAACCAGCAGCGAAATATAGATCCTCGTTATATGAACTTTGTGTTTAAAATGTCTTATATTTTGTTATTGTTCATCCCTTCTTTTATGTTATTTTTCATATACAATTTTTCACGTTTGACACACCGGCTCCCGTCAGATCACTGAAGCAACGATGAGCCTGGCCAATATCAGATGGGTGATCATTTGGGATTTTCAGGTGCTGTATGTGTTCTCCGCTTTTCTCGGCATTGTTTCCAGTCGTCCTGTATTTCTCCTTGTCATTGGACTCTAGCAGTGCCGATTCAGGAGAGGCGTGGCTGATGATAGCGCAAGCCTAGCCCCACAATTACACGCGCAACTGCCCCTACAGGGGAGCACCCTTTGTCGTTCGAGACTGAACGGAAGCATCGACTCAACCACCACCCACTATATCGCGCCCACCGAATATGCGTATTTATAAATACCTATTTATTAACAAATCTTGTAGCTATAAAATGCTAATAAATCATTAGCTCTTTATCTACTAAATGATCACTGGCACGGCGTGACACAAGGTTAATACATTTTTAATTATTGCATACACTTATTAATTTAATGACTTCTCCTTGTAAAACATTTACAACAAACACTCGTCTACTACCACCAATTTTACTAAACTCTCATTCTACCTCTGCGTCTACCTAGAACTAAGCGTAACTTTTATGAGCAACGTGTCTTTCCTAGAACAACCTGCTCCTCTACTGACGATGATATTACTGTCTTCATGCTCAATGTAAACAAATTCTTGTCGAACCTTCCGCTTAAATAATCAATATCTGACCGTTTATAAACGTCGTTACAAATCCCATAGGCTACCTGTCCAACCCAATAGCATTTACACTCAAGTGGCTTGTGGTTCTTTATAAGAGGTAACCCATTGTAAAAAAAATACAACAAAAAAGAATATACTCTTCTAAACCGATTGTGTAGACTAATACAAAGGCATTTTTACAATACTTAGTTTTACTATATTCTATCGTTGTATTAATCATTCGCTTGTCTTTCTCTTACATGACTCTTCTTTTTCTTTATTTACATAATTTACTTATATGCATAAGCATCTGCCTTTCTTTTTTATGGCTGCTACTACTATCCCTTTTTTATTTACGTCATCTATTTATTTATATAGTTTTCTTACACCCTTAGTTCAAGCCATTGCTACTACTTCTTCTACGTTTAATATTCCACAAGCTTTTCCTCTTTGCACTTACCTTCAGCCACCTAAAAAGGTCATGTGCAACAACATAAGCACGTACGCAACATCATAAGGTATTTTTGTACTAAATAAACACGTCTACTGTGTGTTTTTAAGTGGAGTTGAACTTTAATTTGACAGCTCTATTTTTTGAAATGCAGATTTGGCAACAATAGATTATTTTAAGTTCAACTTGGTTTGATAATTCATAACGTGATTTCAACATAACAAAGCCACACGCCACATAGTGTATGATACGATCAATTTACTGATAGTAATATTTGATTAAGGAATCATTTTAGAAAATGGACTTACCAAAACGCCATCTCGTTTGAAACAACTTTGGACAAAAATTAAAGAAAAGTGGGATGCCTTTCCACCGGAGTATTGCTGAAGTTTAATTAAAGGAATTCCCGAAAGATTGGATGCTGTCAAATTGCAGAAGGGTTATGCTACTAAATATTTACTAGTTCATTGTGTTCCTGTTGAATTTGTGTTACATTAATGTCCTAAATTTAAATAACAATTTTCCATTGCGCGGACATTCTGTTAGCCTTCTCAATTTGAAGTATTCTTTTTTAATTGACGTGAACACTAGAATATTTCAATAAAAAGTCAAATAGGTAAAATTATTGAAGAATAAAAGACGAATCAAATGAGATATAGTTTGTTTAAACAGTTTCATTAAATATATATATATATATATATATATATATATATATATATATATATAGCTGAACGTCTGTGTTTGTGTCTAGTCGCGAATAGGCTCCTATATGGTTGCCTATTATAGAAAACTGGTCACATTTAATTATAGAAGATGTATTGAGACACAGGAATGGGTATGTTTAATCTGGCATAATGATGATTCATTAAAATTGTGGGGTTTGCGATACCATATTTCTTCAAACTGACAAATAATTATCAAAGTATACTTACGCAGATAGATACGAAAAGTCTTTATTAAAGTTTGTGCCTATTTCCATTCCATAGAAACCAGGCGCGAACGCAGACCCCACAATTTTATTTATCATCCCTATTTAATTTAAAACATACTTATAAAAGTATTCTTATGTACATCTATATCAAAAACACATGTAAACGTTTTTTTTTTTATTTTAATTTTTTTATTTCCATACTTTGTGGACCAGGCGCGAACGCAGACCCTACAATTTTAATGAACCACTGTCCTGACAGATCAAACATACCCATTCCTGTGTCTCGATACATCTTTTATCATTAAATATGATCATTTTTTAAAATAGTCAACCATATAGGAGCCTATACTTGACCAGACACATACACACACACACACACACACACACACACACACACACACACACACACATATATATATATATATATATGTATGTATGTGTGTGTGTGTGTGTGTGTGTCCATGCTCAAAGCCTTTAATTTCTGTTACAAATGAAAAGGCCAGATTGTTATTCGCCGAAAAGCATTTGTTTTGGGAAGAAAAAATGGGAAAAGATTCATTTTAGTGATGAATCTAAATTCACTCTTTTCGGATCAGACAAAAGACCACATGTCAGAAGAAAAAACGGAGAAGGACTGTCCCCTAAGTGCGTTAAAAGTACAGTAAAATTTAAAAGGGGGTAGTATAATGGTATGGGGCATGATATCTTCAAAAGGAACTGGCCCCTTTGTGAGGATTTCACCCCTTACAAAGCACATCGCCACTTGGACGTAAGGGGCTACTATTTGGGGCCATGTCTAGGAACGATTAACAAGATATTTGTTTATGTTGCATTTGAACTTCTGCATATCAGTACAGCCAGAGAAGCAGGCAGCAGGAAAGGAAATCCAAAATCGAGCTGTTCGAGGAAAGAAAATATGTTAATAGAAAGCTTTCTTGAATTTAGGGACATCAACAGTGAAGGGGTGAGATCTTATTGCTAAGCGGGGTTGTCGGGGATATGCACGTCGAGGGGGGTACAAGCGAAACGAGTTCATCAGAACACGTTCTATTAAAATATTTGTAAAACAGGCACAGTAATGCAACATTTCGGCGATGGGACAGGGGCTTGAGCTTAGTTGATAAAGTGGGACCAATTAGATTATCAACGCTTTTTTTTACTTTATCTAGTGATAGATGCAGCAGCCCAGATGTGGCAACAATACTCCATGCATAGGCGAATGATGGTTTGGAAGAAGTACAGGATACACTCAGGTGTGAGTAATCTTCTAGCTCGATAGAGGGAACCTATCTTCTTTGCAGCGGCATTTGCAATGCCCTCTATGTATTTTCTCCAGTTCATATTTCCCGCAAATGTTAGGCTAAGGAGTTTAAAGGGTTTTCTTTCTTTTCACTTTTCTTTCATTTTTTTTCTTTGCCCCTTACTCTTTATACTTCTCATTCACTTTTTTCTCTGACCGTCTATTATTTCATTTTCTTATTTTTATTGTCTTTCACGTTCTTATTTCTGCATTCTTCTTCTTCCTCTTCTTTTTCTTCTTCGTCTGATTTTTCTTCCTCTTTTTTTCTTCCTCCTTCTCATCCACGGCATTGTTGCCCCTCCTCCCACTCCGCCATCGCTTCGCCCTCCTTTTCCTCTGCCTCTTCCTTCTCCTCTTTATCATCAGTTCTTTCTCTATTACACGTTCCTCCTACTAATATTTCATCTTCTTCCTCTTCCATTTCTTCTTCTTTCGTCTTCTTCTTCCTCTCCCTCTTACTCTCTATTCTCTCTCTCTTTTCTTGCTTCCAGTATTTCCCACTTATCCTTCTTTCATGTTATTTCCTTCTCCATCTTCTCCTTCATTCTCCTTCATCATCATGTTTTTCTTTCTTTTTTCTTCCATTTTCCTTCTTTTTGTCTTTTTATCTTTTCCATTGTTCTTCATCATCTACTATTTCTGCTTTTTTGCATCAGACTTAAAAGTTAGATGTTCTACAAGAATATTGGTTGATATCTAAGTACTTATATTCATCTTCTGTCAAAAATACAAACCTTGGAGATAATATAACCATTATCAATGCGACACAAAAAATTTGCCTCATTTCTATTTTTCCTTCTTTAGGTTCATTAATATTCTTCACATTTAAATACGTTTATACTAACATAATTGAGTAAACACTCACATTTTCTTTAGAGGCACCAAGGAAGAATTCTAACTCTAAAAATATTATTATTAACAATTAAGCAAAGCCTAAATCAACACGTAAAACAAACCGAGGACATGCCATTTGCAATTGTTGCTATAATTTGTTAGTTCTTGACGGCTAGTTTTATGCATCTTAATTAATCACAGGAAAGAACTGTCCGTTTTCATGAGGTGCGACTTTAGGATTGGTGCGAGCGATTTACTTTTCTTCTTGTAATGCTTCTACGTTTATATTATATTATATTAACGCAACGCAGGAAAACCACAGACGGAATTTCTATGGAAGATTTACACCTGCTGGTAGAAATCCAAAGGTTACAGTAATTTCCTTTGCGTTTCCGTTAGCTAACTTTGCGCGTGCGTTAACTGGGCTTCCGCTTCTAAGATAGATTGAACTGTATACAGAGAATTTGAAACAAACGCGCTAAAAAGGAATTTTGTAATCGGTGCAAATCTTAAAGCAGTTTAACAAAAATAAAGTGACCTGCCGTAAAAATAAATGGATAACGACTTCGAATCGCCATTCAGAAAAAAAACCGTTAAAGCCAAGAAGAAAATAAAAGAATGATCCATTTTGTAGAGAGAAATAGAGGAAGAGAAGTAATTGAACAAATGGCGCGAACTTAAGCAAAAGGTCGATCAAGTAAAAAAAAAGAGAGAAATTTTCTATCTCTTTTAAAATTCGAAAAGTTCAAATGCTGTTTTTGCATTAAGATCTTCGGATTTTTTTTTTTGTGTTAATTTTTTTGAAAGTTCAAGTTGTATTTTAGATATTTAAAGTTGCTTCGGTCGTAATCTTAAGGCATGTTCGGTCCGCCATACTTACTTATTTGATCAGTTATTCAGTTGGTCTGTCACCCTTAAATTTGAATTAGCATTTTCATCGCAGACTTGTTTATTGTTTATTATTACATACGAAATTTATGAAATTCTTCTCCATTCCTCAACAGATCATTCGTAGGGCCATCCGCTGCTGTTGTTTTCTTTTAATTTAAAATATTCAATAATCTGACGGACCAACAAGAATTCTTTTTATGAATACAAGCGAGACAGATAAACCGACAAATACGGCCTCTTATAAGTGTGATTAAATGTTTGTACTCTAAGATGTGTCGATTTAATATTTTTTGCTATCTCAAACAAAAGCCTAATATTATATTTGATTTTTTTAGAGGACGATTAATTATTCGTAGTTCGATTATTCTAATTACTTGTGTCATCTTGGGTGTAATTTTCGCGATGTTTCGGTAGATGTAACCTCCAGCTGTCTTTCTGATATTTCTTGTAAACCTATGACCACATGAAGATTCCTGCATTAAACAGAAAGGTACCCGAAGTAGTCACAATATACCTTTAAAAAGCTTCGTGATGACATCGACTGAAATCACCCGGTCATTGAAAGGTTGTGAAATTATCAGTCAATATTAGAACAGTAGTCCAAAAAATACCCCCCGAATTAATACCAAAAAAGCGTGACAGACCGACGGACGAATTAACGGAATTAACGGAATAAGAAAGAACTTCTCAATAAATTTCTTTAGCGAAATTAAAGATAATAAGCATTTAGCAAAATGTTTTTTTTTTTAAATTGAAACGTAACACATTGAATGATCTTAATTTTTTATAAACATAAACGTTAAGATGAGACAATGTCCACGCCAGGAAGTTGAACATTTGTTGCTAAGGGCAAAACCCCGTTCAATCTTGATATTTTAGTTTGTTTTACTCTTTACATTTCATCTTATTCAAGCTCAACCAGCGCTTCTATTCAAGGAACAAAAACCCTAACGTGAAATCTGATTGACCAACGCACCGTTCCGTCATTTGAAAAGACTACCGCAGAAACAGCAAAGGGACTTCTACTGATTCT
This sequence comes from Euprymna scolopes, assembly GCF_053919585.1. Lineage (NCBI taxonomy): Eukaryota > Metazoa > Mollusca > Cephalopoda > Sepiida > Sepiolidae > Euprymna > Euprymna scolopes. Next base: position 44,823,331 of record NC_136514.1, read on the forward strand.
ATGCTCCAACAGCAACACTGCAAAAACCAAAGCAAAAAAAAAAAAAACAAACAAACAAAACAAAGATATACTGAAAATGAAGTTCTACTTCGAAATATATTTATAAATGTCAATAAAAATTTCAAACAAAATAAATATCTGTTTATTTTTGTTGTTTTGGCTTCAAACGTATCTAATACGTGTTTATTTTATATATATATTTTGTCCCAACTATGTATTAGGTTTAATGTAATAATCGACAGAGAATTGTCTCTACAATAATACATGCGTAATTTGATGCGTAATTTACATCAATTAAAATATCATATTTAAGCGTATCTTACAATCTTGCAACACCAGGAGTCCTGCTAGTAATAATTTAACGTGCCTAAAACAAAAATCCCGTCTTTCCTCTCTTACTTTCCCTCTCTGTTCTGCCCTAACCAAGTATGCTGACCTGTTCCACAAATCCCCAAATCCTCAACATGAAATATGTCAAAAAGAAAACACGAATAAACCTAGAACCCCATCCTCCAACGTAGACCCTTACTACCATGTCTCCTTCTCCAACATCAGGGGTCTACGTTCTAACCTTCCAGAGGTTGACACCCAATTACAGAAGACGAAACCTGACATATTCTTTCTAAGCGAAACTGGAATAGGGCCGATCACCTCCCTAGATGAGTTAATAATTAAAGGATACTCTAACTTAACATCTAAATCTGACCCGCAAGATCGCCACGGGCATGGAATATGTGCCTACATTAAAGATGGCTTCCCGTATGGCAGGGATATCTCTAGAGAAGATCCTAATCTACCTTATATGTGCTTCCGGGTTGCACTTGCTTACACCACCACATTTATATTTGCCCTCTATCGCCCACAGAACAGCGGAGTTACTGTCTTTAAGAGTATATCAGAGAAAATTGACCACCTCCTGTATGCTCATCTCTCGGCTAACATTTACATTTGCGGTGACTTCCATGTCCATAATGTGGAATGGCTGACCCACTCAAATAAGACTGATGATGAGGGAAGTTCTGTTATGATTTTGCCATTCCGTATGACCTCACTCAGATTGTTCGCGAGCCCACCCGTGTGCCCGATACTACCGGTCAGAACGCAAGCCTTCTATACATTTTTCTATCCACTTCCCCTGCGCTATGCTAATGTTCCGTTCTATCTCCTCTGGGATCCTCCGACCACTGCATTGTATCAGTTAAGATTAAAATGAAATATAATAAATCTACAGACGTACCTCTGCACCGTACTGTATACCGATACTCTATGGCGGACTGGGATAGCTTCCGTACATTCATATCTGTTGTACCTCTCCATTCCATGCTTAAAATGGATGTGTCCTCTATAGTATCAGACCTGACCGAATGGTTATTTGTAGGCATAGACCAATTCATACTATCCAAAAATTCGAACAAAAACCTAACAGACAGCCATTGTTCTCCCCTGAATGTTCTGCTGCCATCGCACACAGAAATCACTTTTTCCATAGCTACCAACGTAATAGATGCACTGAGACTAAAGCTGCTTTCAGGACCGCCAGCAACCACTGTAAAAGAGTAATAAAAAATGCAAGAGAACTATATGCTCAATCCGTTAAATCCAAAGTTGCTGAGCAGCGGCTTGGTTCCCACCAGTTCTGGCAAATAGCAAATAGGATCCTAAACAGAAACGTGCGTTCTATCCCAACCATTATCAATGGACAATAGGTTATCTCGACAACATCCGACAAGGCCAAACTATTTGCCAAGAACTTTGCGGCAAATTCTACCCTGTGCGACGAAGGCCATCAACTTCCCGTATTCCCTCCTATAACAGACAACACGCTATGCAACATACAAATATTTGTGCGTGAAGTCGCCAAGCTAATCAAGAACCTTGACTCCAGTAAAGCAACTGGTCCTGACGGTGTTCTAATTATAGTGTGAAAAAATTACAACCAAAACTTGCCCCCATACTTACAAAATTGTTTAAGTGTTGCCTTAAGGAGAAGTGCTTCCCAACACTCTGGAAAAGCTCATCAGTATGCCCTGTATTTAAGAATTCAGGTGATAGATCATCTCCCTCTCACTACAGACCAATAAGTCTCCTGTGTGTCATGAGTAAGTAGCTGGAATCCACAATAAATAGAGAAGTAGTCAACCACCTCAGCAGAAATAACCTTCTTAGCGACACGCAATATGGTTTCCGTTGTGCTAGATCTACAGCAGATGTGCTAACGGTTATATCTCATAGGATTAGCGAATCTCTCGACAAAGGCTTCATTTCTAGGGCAATTGCTCATGACATATCAAAGGCCTTCGATAAGGTTTGGCATAAAGGCCTACTACACAAGATTTCCAGCTACGGTATAACTGGAAATGTTTTCTCGATCATTAAATCATTTCTCTCTGATAAGCTCATAAGAGTAGTGGTTGATGGGTAAAAATCAAAGACCCACAGTATTAATGCTGGAGTCCCTCAGAGGTCCATGCTGGGCCCAACTCTCTTCCTGATCTACATCAATGATCTCCCAAAACACATACTAACATCTTTCGTTAGCATCTATGCTGATGACACGACTATCTATGGAAACACATCAAAGGCCGTAAATGATGATGTTCTCTCTGATTCTCTCTCTCCTCTGATCTTGAGCGCGTGGTATAGTGGGGGAAGAGGTGGCCGGTTACTTTTAATGAATCTAAGACCAAGCTCTTATCTCTACATCATCAACGCTCTGATCCCTATCTGGCATCAATTGAAATGGATAGCTCTCGTCTAGGGGAGGCCCCATGTTTTGATAAGCTTCTGGGTTTGACCTTTATTCCTGGTCTTAAATGGAACACATAATCAAGTCTGTTGCCAGGGTCGTTGGGGAAATGGCGGGATCCTTCTACCGCTCCAGAAGATATCTTATTTTTTTACACAGTGATCACCACTTATCAAGACCCGGAAGCCACTCAGGGATAAGGGTTATTGCAAGTACATTATTTTAGTGTGGAGATTTGATGAAGTGTTTACTTAAGGGGGCGGTTCATTAGGAATGTGTTAACATTGGACTTGAAGACATCCAAGTTGTAGTCTGGTGGGAAGCAGGCAGACGGAACAGAGTTCCACAGGCGTGCAGTTCTAAGAAAGAAGCTTTGTTCATGAAATCCGCGTTTTGATTTAGGCACAGATATAGAGTGGGGGAAATTTTTCACAGTGGATGGAGATGACTTATCACCTAAATTCTTAAATACAGGACACTAATGATGCAATTCTCTATCTATATAAAAGCCAAGTACGTCCAAGAATGGAGTACTGCTGCCACATCTGGACAGGAGCTGCTAAAAACAGCCTATCCTGCCTTGACAGAGTACACAATAGACTTCGTGGCTTAGTAGGGGATGCCCTTTTCTATGGCAAGTGCTCATCTGAACTTCATTCTCTGGTCCCTCCTCGCCAATCTTTTTCAAAAAACACCCGACTAGCTGAAACCACCGTTAATAATTTTCCCCACTCCTTATCTGTACCTAAATCAAAACGTAGATTCCATGAACAAAGCTTCTTTCTTAGAAGTGCACGCCTGTGGAACTCTGTTCCGCTTGCCTGTTTCCCTCCCGACTTCAACCTTGATGTCTTCAAGTCCAACACAAACAAATTCCTGATGAACCGCCCCCTTAAGTAATAACACTTTATCAATTCTCCAATACTAATACTACACTATCCCATTGATTAATGTACACACAATAACCCTTATCCCCGAGTGGCCCTTGGGCCTTGATATCGGAATCGGTAATCGAATCTGAAAAAGTTGTGTCTATTTTTCCATGCCAAAAACAATTCATTCGATTATAGTTTTTATTTGATTTTGTTTAAAACAAAAGCTTCCATTGCGTGTAGTAAATTATAAAATAATAAACATTCCTAGATGCCTCTCCTACACAAGTGTATCTTTATGTTTGAGGAAATATATGTCCATTTAACATGTGTCTTTACGGTGATCACAAAAAAATAAAAACCTTACAGGTAAATATTTAGAGATTTGTGAAGAATCGGAATCGGTAATTGTGTCAGAATCAGAAAACTAGTACAGAAACAGTAATTGTATTGAAATCGGGAAAAATATTGAAACTGCCCTATCACTAATTTTTATAATATTTATAATGTGTTATTGGTCACACGTTTAGCAATATATCATATGGCGTATCAGAACCTATGGGTTAATTAAAAAAAAAAAACACATACGTGTCTGCACCTTTCGACTAACTCAGCAGATGTAATCAAAACGCCCGGAGAAGATTAAATAAATAATTCGAAGGTATTTGGGAAAATGGAACGTAAAAGCTACGGTCCCTACATATGGCAACTAGAGTAGATACTTGATGGATCAACCGGAAAATCGAGGAAAAGAGACTGATTAAGCAGAAACGTGTCAGTATTCTTAAATAATCTGAATTCAGCTATGCTTTTCTATAACTCTATTAGATAGTGTAATGTCTTTTTGGTAATATTTAATTTTCCTCTTATTGAATAAATTAAATCGAGGACATGCTTTGTATTAGTATATTAGATATAGGGTTATAAATTTTCCTAATGTCTGTCTGTCTATGGGTGTGTGCATGTGTGTGACGCAGTTTATCTCAGCCTACAGGCAACCCACCCAGGCAAGTAAGGTACCGAAATGAAGCTTATGACTCAGCGGATATTTTAGTGATATTTATATCCATGTTTGGTGTATGGAAATGCAAAAAAAAATGCAAACATGCAAAAAAATAATAACGATTTACCAAACAACGTTTTATTTACTGGATATTTTTCCGGTATTTACCGGAAGTTATTATCTCCCTTAGTAAGTTCGATTTACTCTGTGTGTATGTGTTTGTGTGCGTGACGCGGTTTATCTCAGCCTACAGGCAACCCACCCAGGCAAATAAGGTACCGAAATGAAGCTTATAACCCAGCGAATGTTTTAGTGATATTTATATCCGTGTTTAGTCTATGGAAATGCAATAAATAAATAAATAAATAACGATTTACTAAACAACGTTTTACTTTCTGGATATTTTTCCGGTACAAGGACTCAATATGCCCAGCTGGGCAAACTTGGGGTTTTGTATCTATAAAAGTGAGAATGTGTGTGTGCGTGAGAACATTTCTCAACCTATATCCTCAAGGGACTTTTGATCTACACACTTGACATTTTGTATCTAGAGTATTCAAACGTGTGGAACACTTTTTAACCGGATTTATCCGAGAAAAGGTGGCACCAAGGGATCAAAATTGAAAAATTGGCACTTGCAATGTCTTGAATATTCATATGTTTGTAAAACGTTTGACAAGGTTTGAAAACACTTTTAAAAGAACGTGATAAGCTGGTCTAATAGCTATCGTACTTAACGCATTGTCGGTAGGTTTTGGTTTCGATCTAAGCTCGACTATTTTTTTTTATTTGCAAGAAGTGAACGGTTTAGAAAAAGAACATACCGCTCGCTTGCACATGTCTCAGTTTCTTTCCATTTTTTCCTTTACTTATTTTTTGAAGGAATTTAACGTTACGTTTAATACCAGACAACGCCGGGTACGTTTTTTAGTATAGTCTATATATGCATTTGTCTATTTCCTCTTAAACGTATGATATATTAAATTTAAGATGCTGAGTGTATATGTATTAGAAATGTAACTTTCAGAAAGTTTTGTTGGAACGTGGCTTGCCACTTGGACCCAGGATTAGTGGTAGAGTCATAGTATTTTTAATAGCTATTATGTATTAAAAAATATCGAAATAAGTTGGTGACTAACTGCCTTTGAAAACTAGAATAGTCCTCAAATGGGGTGCATATTAAGTTAAATTTGAATTTATATTAAATAGATTTCTCTCGCTCTAAATTATTCATTTATTTTATTCTTTTTTTCTTTTGCATTAATTGTTTTAGAATGCTAACAATTAATTGCGCAAAAATGTAAGATCGTTTTTTAATTGGTCGCTAGAAAGTTAGAGATGAATGTATAAATATGACATATAACATTTAAGATAGACGATCATTACAATAATAGGGGACGGATATAGTTCCCTTTAGGGCGGGTTTACATCAGAAAATATAGAAACATACCTTATTGGTCTAGGGTGATCATAATTTGACGGATCATTGGAAAAGCTGCAAATGAGGATTCGAAGAAAAAGTTAAAAGGATAACATTCCAAAAAAAAAAAAATACACCCACACAACCCTAATACTAAAAAAAAAAAATAGAAGGTCAAGAAGAACACGCATATTTCGCCCCGCGTATAAAGCTAAAAACTATTATAAGCTAGATTATTCAACTTATGAAATACTCATTTACAAGGAACTCAATAAATAATAAAAATACAAAATGGTACCATTTTAGATATAGCTTAGAAAATATTAGATTCCGTGTGTACATAAAACGCTAACAAGGAGCGCTGGGGAAATTCTTTTAATTTATTGAATATTATATTATATTTTAAACGCCTTTAAATACTTCAATATAAGAGAAATATATAGGAAATTAATATAGAGTAATCACAAAAGAAATTTATCGGCAAAGGCTATATTAAAATATCATTTTCAGTTAACGCATTCCACTAGGTTGCCTGCAAAAAATATTGAATTATTTAAAGGACCATTCAAAGGATTCTATTACATTGAAAATGATGGATTATCAAATATACAGGGGTTGGATTTAATTTCCAGCCTGGAATATGCTATTAAAAAATAACGCAATTCATACTTGAATATGCCAGGATTCATTGGATTTTACAAACGTCCCTGTATTCTCATTATTTAAACCTGAAGTAATCTTTTTTGCACCAACATTTCAAAATTCATTTTTAACTTATGTGATTTTAAGCTGGCAACCCGTCATTGCCCGTTCATACAATAGGCCTAAACATGATATTTTAATATATGCAGATTCCGAATGTATTATAATATAATCAATCCTACATTGATTATTAGATATTACGAAGAATTATGTGCCCGGTAGACTAATTCGAAAGAATTAAAAAAAAATAATAATGTAATTCATCACATTCCGTGTGTATTTGCTTACAATATAACGTCAGGTGAGATTTAGGCTTAACGATGAATGGCCTAGAATATTCACGTTTGATTAACGTTTAGTTTTAAAATATGTATACGAAGAAATGATTCGCGGAGATTTTAAATAGTACCTCCTCTTTGATCGTAAATTGAACTCATTAATAAAAAAAATAAAACAATGAAGGACAACCGGGCTTGAACGGAGGATAATTCAATCTAGTCGATGGTTCTTCCACTAAGATTATAATAAATCCTTTTTTTTTTCTTTTTCTTTTCTTTTTTTTTTTTAGAGGAAATGATTTACTGAAATTTTCTTATATCTCCCTTGGCCGATGTAACGGAAAATATTCCAATGTAAAACTTTTTCCTTTTCATCTATAACAGAGAATAACTGTTTTTTTAGATCCGATGTTTTTCGATTTTCGACACTTATCGGATTAATTTCTGTACAAAATATATCTAAGAACACTGAACAGATAGATTAGATTTGTGTTAAATTTGCAAAAGATGGGCTCAGGCGTTTCGGGACCGTGGAGAAATGAACTCACAACCACAAAGTGATTTTTATGTAGATGTAAGCCAAATTTATAGTTACTCACACCTATTATCCTATGAATTGAATCATTCACTGAAAGTGCAATTGAGAAATGGTAATCTTCAATCTAATATAGATACCAGTATTCATATATAGATAATGTAATCCCAACCGAATGAAAAAGCTCAACCAACAATAGAATGTTGAGGGAATCTTCATGCAAGCTAAAATATTATGCGCAGTTTATTTATTTATTTATTTATTTTTTTACATATCCAACATTTTATCAATTGTTTTTCTTGACATTTATTGCTATAATATATTGCGGTTTTACTTAATGCCATAACCAGAAAATTTTAGCATTGCTACAAATATAATTTGCTGATTTCTTTACGTCCTCTGATGACAAGAATAGCAAGAATAACATTCGTTGAAACTCCGCGGAATAAAGCCATTGTAAATTGTTTTTTTGGAGTATTCAGTCGAACAATAAATTTTGATTCTAATGTTCAACTTACAGTTTAAATTTTCGTTCTCTTGTAAATATATATATATATATATATATATATATATATATATATATATATATATATATATAACGGTTCTTGCGTACATAAAATTAACACGTGTTTCTGACTACTAGCTGTCATCAGCATTATTAGATCTTTTGGCAAAGATGGAAACCGTAAATATATCATCTGCCGTTTTACCGCTGGGTCACAACGTCTTGTCAGATTTATAAGCACTGGATTTATCGCTTTTAAGCATAAAATTACTTTTATTATTTTTATTAACGTTATTAATATTTTTGAAGCCCTGCTTTTTTGTATATAATTTCGCTCCCTAAGCGATGCGGAGGTTATTTTGCGTTTCTTTTGTGTCGCCATTTTTCTTGATGAAACGTATGATTTTATTTTTATTTTTTTAATAATAATAGTTATATTTGGGCAACTGTTAATATCGCTAATATAATAAATAACAACGGCAGTTCTTTTTAATTTAAAACCGTCTCCATGGTAAAAGAGCAAAATGCGAATAATGTAGTTATGGCGTCGATCCTTGCAGAAACAGTGTATCTATGCTTAAGAGGGGTGTAGCCAGAACGCGTGTCCATGGATAACTTTTACGCACTTAAAGATATTTAAAATGAATAAAAATTACTTACGTCGCTTCATAAAAAAACAAACAAACAGGAAGATAAATTAGGAAGTTAAAGTAAATGCAAAAAACAGCGTTTTCAAAATGTTACGCTAGCAATTAGAAAATACCTAAAGATCTTTAATTTTAAAGTGATGAAATTCTTAGTGCAACTATCTGACGAAGTGTGTCGCTCATCGATAAAATAAAGATAAGGATGTCTAACTAAATAAAAAAAAAAACCAGCATTTGACAAACTGATAATACAACTAAAAAATTATAACAATATGTTATATATATATATATATATATATATATATATATATATATATATATATATATATATATATATTAGAATGGGTACCCGGCGTTGCCCGGGTGCTTAGATGTGTATGCTGAGCAAAAAAAAAAAAAAAGTCAATTTTTTAAACTTTGACCCCTATTATTACCCCTTATAATTTATTGTTTTCGGCTAAAATACCGTTATTACGTTAGATCTATGTACAATGAACCTATATCTAAAATTTCAAGTGTGTAGACCATAAATTGTCGGAGGAGTTTGGTAGAGTTCTCAAAGGTCAAATCGTTGAACTTTCTTTGACTCCTTAATCGGCAAATTTCTGGCCGAAAACCGATTACATCGATTTTCCCAAATGTCAGTATCATGTATATCAAATTTCAAGTATGTAGACTAAAAATTTACAGAGTTATTACGTAGGAAAATGTATACAGACACACACACACAGTCAGACACTTTTATATATATATATATATATATATATATATATATATATAGAGAGAGAGAGAGAGAGAGAGAGAGAGAGAGAGAGAGTAGCAAAAGTATTTCGTACATTGCTTTGTTTTCGTATTTCTTAAAAAATATAAAGTTATTTGAAATTGAGTTATTTGAACGGGTATTATCTGTCTAAAAATATAACAGGAATGAAAATATTTTTACTTCACAAATATTTATTAACAAAAAGTAATATTACACACATGCAAAAGAATTAAACACATTTAATAATATTTAGTTATATATACATTGTTCTGCCTTAGAGCCTCGAAACGCGTTTCATTACTTCCTACCAATCTCTTACAAGCACTTGCTGGTAGTTTCAACCTTTCTACAACGCAAACTTTCTTCAATTCCTCGATATTCTTATATAAATATACAATCTTTTATGCATATATATATTTTCCGTTTCTTTATTCGTATTTAAAAACCGGCCTCGGCAAAAGTGGCTTAAAATCTCTCCATTTCTTCATTCTACGCACAATTTATCTTTCTTTTAATAATAATATTTGAACCCACTCTTTTTTCTTTGTACCCATTTTTGAATTATTTCACAGAATTCTGCCTTTTGGATGACATCGAAATATCTTAGTTACGCGATTCCTTTGGATTTTTACATGTGGATACGGATATTTAACCAACTATTCTTTTACTCCTATTCCCTCTGCCTGTCTACTTTTTTTAGCAAGTAAGCTGTAGGCCCTACTTGTAGTTTCATTAAATCAATCCGATTCAGCATTATGCTTATTCCTACTCTGTGATGAGAACGAAAGTATTTCTTTCGAAACTCCACGGATTAAGAACACTCCACTTAATTTGTTTCTCCGTTTTGAAAATTAAATATTTTTCACTCTTCTAAAGTGTTTTAATATGTTTTATTTTTTCTTATATAAATATATATATATATATATATATATATATATATATATATAGAGAGAGAGAGAGAGAGAGAGAATAAAAATATTATATATATTATATATATATATATATATATAAAGTAGTAGCGTTCGTGTGTGTGTCTCTGTGTACAACTCCCAATGACAAAAGAAATATGAAGTCCATATCATATGTGTGTACACCTCTCCTGATCAAGATATAGTAATGCCCATATACGCATATTTCTGTCAACGGAGACATTATATTGTATACGTTATTTCAATATACAGCATTTTTCAAACGACATTTCATTATTGAGTTACGGTCATTAACATATCATATTAAATTAAATCTATTTAAACAATTACCTCGGTGAAATTACTTATTCGACATAATATCTTTGTTTCAACTGTACTAATTAAAAAAAAATATATTATTTAGTTTATTTTAATTTCAAGTTATATTTGATTTGACTGATCTTATCTGAAATCTGAACACGTTTTATTTTCAAACCAGAAATCAGAAAACCAAAAGGGGAAATAACTGTGATAGTTAAATTAAAACGAAGCACGTTATTAAATATGTGTTTTCATTTCGAAATATTATTCTAAGCTGAATTATTATTTTTATTTTTAATTCGGGGGAATTTTATTTTTCGCTTATTCTTAATTTTTAAGAAACCTTTTTATTTGTTAGAGAAAAATAATTTCAACTAATGTCCTCATTTACTTGCATCCTCACGAGGGAAGGGTTAGTCAGAGACACATGTGAACAAAATCCATCATCCTCTGCTCTTTTTTACGACGTGACCCAGCGTCGTTTAACCCCTAGAAAAAATGTTCAATGTCAAGTTTTTTTCCAACTCCTCAAAAAAACTTGGAAATGACGACTTTTAATAGTTTTCGATGGTGCTGAAAACGAATATCACATATAAATTTGGGGCAGATAAGTAGTTTCCATGATATAAAAAATACTTTTTCAAAAAGTGGGGGACCACTTCCCTATAAAAATTTAACGTAAAATAGGCGCCACTTTCTAACCACCTAATAATTTCTTCATATAATAAAACAAATTTAACTATGATATTCGCTTTCCGCACCACGGAAAACCGGCGATGTTTTTTTTTACTAAGATAGTCGTTTATATTTTCATATTTTTGGAGGTAAATAATGCTGTCAGTAAGCTTACACGAGCCGTTTACAAAAATATATTTTTGTTTTTCATTTATTTTTTTAGGTGGGTATGCAATTATAGAATTTGTATGGTTTTTAGCATGTGCTTCTGTAGTTTACTAATCCGCCCCATAATGTAAACAGAATTTTTGTGAAATATTAAACTGCAGAGGCAGAGTTGTATAATGAAAAAAGAACGAAGAACAAAGTATGGTTTTGTAAAGTTACTAACAGAATAATTAGCGTCCTAAATTATGAGATGAAAAAATGAACGCATCTCTTTGTAAAAAAAGAAACCGCGCCAGTTTTCGAGAGTGCTGAAAACGAATATCAAAGTTAAATTAAATACATTACTAGCTATCCAGAAAGTGGGTGCTCATTTTACGTTAAATTTATATAGGAAATTGGTCCCCCACTTTTTGAAAAAGTAATTTCCTGACGTCATGAAAACTACTTATCTGCCCCAAATTTAAACGTAATATTCATTTTCAGCACCATCGAAAACCATTAAAAGTCGTCATTTTAAAGATTTTGGGGGAGTTGGAAAGAAACTTGACATTGACCAAAAAAATTAAGACCTGGTTTTTTGTGGCCTAATACTTTAAGCAGTCTTTATAAATAATATGAAAGAAGAAATTTTGAAAAAAACATTTTAGCGTGGGGGATAACTTTTCTATATAAATTTAACGTAAAATGAGCACTCATTTTTTTGGCAACAAAGCGTTCAACCAGACATGTCATCTCTAGCATTTTTTCAAGTTTGGCGATCGAGGGGGGGGGCAAAACATGACAAATACCAATACTTTTAGTTTTTTGTAGTGGGGGTCGGGAATTACATTTGAAACATAAAATAACAATTATTTTTATAAAACCATTCTGTACATTCACCTAACAATTTTATAAACAGAACGAACCCCAAAATATGACGAATTCAATTTTTGGGAGGAAGGGTAAGGGAGGATTACATTAGAAATATAATTTGACGTAAAATGTCATTTAATTGTTTTTGGAATTAATTTTGGGTAAATCTTTTTTTTTTTGCGATCGCACGGGCATTCGCTGCTATTTTCATTGGACCAAAAGTTGTAATGATTTATTTTTTAATTATATTTTCTTTGCAGGGGGGGTCTTTCCAGTGCTCAATATCCGGAGAATAGTTTCTTCTTTTGTAACCCTTCTGTTGAAATATCTGGCGGAGAGGGTATCACGTACTCCTGTTTTCGGGCGGAAACATTTACATGTTTTCATCCCTTCTTTTATTTTTGCTGTGGGGGTATCCACGTTGTCCATGACGAAAATGATTAGTATACATGTGTGTTTCAGACAGAACTTCATGTCAACCCAGGCAATGCTGGGTACCTATGTTGGTATATATATATATATATGTCAAAAAGTCTATATTTCAAATTTGAAGATGTTGTCAACCTTACTGTTTATTTCTTTCAGCACATTAAAGTGTTCAGTTCTTGAGAGAACCAGTGTGGTAGCGCAGAATCATTCATGTAATTATTATGCCAAGTTTTGAATCAGAAGAATGTGAAATCATCAACTTTAAAAGAAAATTAAAAAAAATATAGGCATGATTAGCAAAATAAAAATCGTAAGACAAATTGCAATTGTTATAATAAACACTGAAAATATCTTACTAATTTTTTATTTATTATTTATAAATAGTTTATATTTATTTTTATAAACAGTTTATATTTATTTTCTTGGATAATATTGCAAATGGTTTCACCGAGAAAATATTAGCACAGAAAATTTCAAACTTATGTATATATATATATATATATATATATATATATATATATATGTATATATATATATAAAATATAGACATATATATACATACATATATACATATATACATATACATACATATATACATATATATAATACATATAGACATATATATACATATATATACATATATATACATATATAAATATATACCTATACATATACATATATATAAATATATACATATACATATATATATAAATATATACATATATATACATATATACATATATATATACATATATACATATGCATATATATACATATATACATATATACATATATATACATATACATATACATATACATATATATATATACATATACATATATACATATATACATATATATACATATATATACATATATACATAAATACATATATATACATATGCATATATATACATATATATACATATATGTATACATATATATATATACATTTATACATATATATACATATACATATATACACACGCATATATACATACATATACATATATATATACATATATATACACATATACACACACACATATATATATACACACATATATATATACACACATATACACACACACATATATATATATATATATATATATATATATATATATATATATAGAGAGAGAGAGAGAGAGAGAGAGAGAGAGAATTAGACCCAGAGTCTAAAGAGCAGAGTTTTTTTAATGTATTATTAAATGTATTAATACTTTTCAATATATATTAAGCTCAATAAATGTAAGTATCCTCGAGCTATATTAATATTGAGTAAAACAATTCATAATTTGGAAACAAAATATAACATCATGCCAAACTGTAGACTGACTGAACTTTAAATTAATTTTATAATGGAGATAAATAAGTTATATCTGCTTTAATCAAGACTAAAATGCTGGTTTATTTTGGTGTGTTTAACCCCCCCCCCTATTTTTGTTGTAAAGAAAAACTTTTGTGAAATTATTCTCAATACTTATTGTCAATTTCAATAAAATAAACATTGTCTCTTAAACGATCGTACAATCGAATTGATTTTATTTGATTTTCCTTTTAAACTGATTTTTAATCCACTATTATGAATCGTATTACTCAATACATACACACACACACACACATATATATATATATATACATATATATATATAACTACTTCATTTACTCACATAAAATTAATATACGAAAGTATAGATTTATGCGTAAACTTTAAGTTATTACTTCAAAAGTGCCCAATACGTAGGTAGAGATAGTTAGTAATTTATAAAACATATATATGGCAATTAAGCTACACTAAATATTCGGATTTTCATCCACTATAGGATTCCTCAGGCTTATGCGCGAATTCTGTAGTTGTTTCTCGTTTTTATGTATGTGGATACTAGAAAGCTGATTGGCTAACTAAAATCCTCAACATATATAAAAACGAGAAACAACCACAGAATTCGCGCATAAGCCTGACAAATCCTATAGTGGATGAAACGCCGGATATTCAGTGTAGCTTAATCGCCATATATATATATATATATATATATATATATATATATATATATATATATATATATATATATTAAAAAGCTTGCCCTATCTCTGAATACACTTTATGTAAAATTTCAAATGTTTAGACCAGAAATTGTCTGAGTAATTTGGTGGAGATCGCACAAGTCATTTTTTTTAAATTTTGACCCCTACTAGCATTAAGATTTTTTTCGAGAATGAAATTTAAACGTCTTCGTGCAGCTTACTTGCCATAAATATATTTTCATTCTACTATATGAATATATAAAAAGATATGTCTATTATGGTCTCTGTATGCATTATTCACACACACACACACAGGACAAATTTATCTATATATCTATAAAAGTGAGAATGTGTTTGAGGACACTTCTCAACCTGTATACTCAAGGAATTTTTTTTATCTATGGAGTTGAAATTTGTATTTTATGTTATTCAGACATGTTGGAAACATTTTAGTTTTCATCCGGATAACAATTTTTCTAAGATATAAAAGTTGAAAAATTGGTACGTGGCAGTCATCGGAGTTTATGTGTTTGCTGTTTCACGAATGCGCATGCGTAAATGGTTCACATTACAGATTCTTTAAGTATAAGTACGTTTGAAAACACTTCTTAAACGCTGCTCAATTGATTATTTTACTTGACTCGTTGGTTTTAGGTTTTGGTTTCAATTTCGGCTCGAGTATTTTTTTTTACTTACAAAAAGTGAACTGTTTAGAGAAAACATAATACTCGCTTGTATATGTATTTGTTTAAATTTCTATATGAATTGAAATGTAATATTTATGCGTATTTTATGACTGGGCAACACCAGGTGAGTTGATAGTATTCACCCCCGCACACAAACACAAACACTCATATATATATATATACTTGAGAATAGATTTTATTTAACAATCAGTTGTTATGGAAACGTGAGGTAGGTTTACAAAATATTACTGGCAGTAATATTCTATAAGTTATCCCATCTTAACAAGAATTGCTCGATATGCAAGATAGAGCAAATAAATTAAATTGTAATTCAATGAATTTCAAAAAACTCATTGAAATGAAATAATATGACAATAAAAAATAACAGCAACAGAATAAGCCAAAATGTTCCTAACAATACAAATTTCCTCACTAAATACACAGTCACCAGCCCAATCCCAACTCAAAAACAATTTAATAAGAAGAGAAAAGTAAGACGTAAGAATGCCATTTGGTTTAATCCTTCTTTCAGCTCCAATGTAAAAACTAACATTCCAAAAGAATTTTTCAGAATAGTGGGAAAATCTTTTAAATTCCCTCATAAGTATAGTTCTATATTAAACAAAAACGCCATAAAAATCTCATACTCCACAATGCCTAATCTAGCACAGAAAATAATTTCAACAAATAAAGGAAAATTTTAAAAAAAGCGCTGGATATACCAATTGACCTAATACCTAGTAACAAATGTAACTGCCAAAATAAAAATGAATGCCCCCCTTAATAACGATTGCATGCACAAAGTCGTGGTATACGTCTGCACAGTCACGCACTTATCAAAACATACAAACAACCAATCAAACGAGGAAAACAATGAATATAGTCGAAGCGTTCAGAATGCAAGCATACATAGGAAAACATATGGCGAGGGCTCGAATAATAATAACAACAGAAACAACAACAGCCAGGCTAACGTATCCAATAATATAATTCCCAGTGAAGACCAGTTTAGGACTAACCAGAACCCAGGCTATGAATCCTCAGGCCCCATCTTTGCCCAGCCCCCAATATAGGACTCAATAGAAATGGGACCGATGAACAAATAAACAGTAATAAAAGAAGGAAAACATTCACATATATAGGTGCATCGTCAAGCTTAATAAAAATAAGAATCTCAAACCACCCACATTCCTTCAGAAATGAAAGATCTCCAAATAATGATAAGAATAGTACATCCTTAACTAAATTAATCAACAGCCTAGAGAACAAGAAAATTCCATATTCAATTAAATGGAGAATACTGAATAAATCTAGATCATATGCCCCAGGGGATAAGTTTTGCAATCTTTGTATATCCGAGGCAGTTAACATCATAACCCTTAACAAACTTATAATAAATACCAAGAATGAGCTAGTGGTCAAATGTAAACACAAGAAAAAATTTAAATACAGCCATCTTAAAATAAAATAACATACACTCTCGGTATAAATGATAAATAGGTAAAAACAAAGGACTAAATACACATCAGTCTTGACTAAAATCTAAACAATTACTTTGCTAATATAATACATTTTCTTAAGATAGGTTCTTAACCACCTCTTTTAACACATAAAATAAATTTCTCTTTTTGCATATATGCACGTGTTAAGTAGAGCCTTACTATAAGCACATTAACATACTACACTTTAAATCTCCTACACGTAATTTGCACTCTAAGATCTAATTATAATAGTATTTCCAAAAACATGTAGCTTCCCAATTAAAGAATTTAAAATTTCGCCCCCATCTACTAACCAGAAAAGGAGTAAAAATTCCCCATTGCAAGGTAATCTCCAGATCCGTACGTATAAACAAGAAAGAACTATACTCATTGATGCGTCATCCCTGTTGGTACTCGGGTAATTCAATTCTATAACCATACTTACGCAACCCCACTCTTTTCATCTTATTAATGTTAAATTAGCAGTGTAGGGGTTAAAAACTATCTATGATAAACTTAGGTAAGTTACCTACACTAATTATTGTTATAATTAATGGTGTTAAATAATGGTATACATTCTTTATGTCTAAATATATTTTTTGCATATATAAGGGTATATCTGGGTATATATGGAACACGTGTTATATGTGGGTATATATGGGCTTAGATGTAAGTATATATATATATATATATATATATATATATATATAGAATAAGTGAGCGTATGTGTGTATAAACTGTATGGTTGCGTGTATGTAAAAATATATATTGTATGCGTGCATGCATGTGTACGTGTATATGTATGTGTATATGTATATATATATACATATATATATATGTATGTCTGTGTGTATTCATGTATTTATAGGTTACTTTGTGTATATTGGAATGCAGTTGTAGAAATTTTCCCCAGTTAAATATTATTAAATAGCATAATGTTATGGATATTACTGATTTTAAACGTTTTTCAGTAAGGTATTATCATTACTTTATTACCTTTGTTTCAGCTTATTTAGCATTGAACTATTACCGTAAGGATCATAAAATAAAGATAAAACGTTCCATCAATAATCTTAGAATTGGTTTCACAATTAGCTCATAAACATTAGTATATTCTAAACCTTATGTCAATCCTCCTTTCTAAGGGAAATATAGATACGCATAACATTAATAATAATTAGCACCTCATGGGCAGTATATATAACTTGAGTTGACGGAACAAATACGATTTAAACTGAGAATGAGATTTGAGATGAATGTAGGAAAAATCTTAAAAAAACGAATCATTCCATTTATGTATTTGGCCCATATTTTTATTTTTATTTTTATTTTTGCTTTTGTTCTTATCTCTATATTCTTCTTGTTCCTTCTCTTCCCTTCCCGAACTAAGTTTCTATATCTAGTACACGACCTGACCTCAATTAAGCGACCGGTCAAACTTTATGATTCTTTGAATTGTATTTGAAGAGATATCTATTTATATATATGTATGTATGTTTATGTGTGTATATGTATGTATGTGTGTATATATATATATATGTTTATACATATGTGTGTATATGTATATATATGTCTGTGTATGTGTATGTGTGTATGTATGTATGCATATGTGTGTTCATGTGTATATAGGGATGAATATGCACATATGTTTCACCCCACTTCCTACCACTTACCACTACCTACTCTCCCTAACATTTCGCCCCACTAAAAATAATATAGGCTTCTAATGATAAGGTTACCACCAGACTTTTAATTTTTATCGCTGAACCCACAAACAAATTTATACAAGCACTTGCCCGATTCGGATATCTACACAGCTATGCAGATTACCCAATATATAACTTGGACATTATTACCAAACGGGTGTAAAGAACGTATAACATGGGTTTTACCAAGCAAGCTGGATCTAAAAAAACATTCATATGCTTTTTCTACAAATCCTCCTGCTACAGGACTTCTGATAAATGTATTATTTTCACTTTGACTTTCCATGTCTCACTGACTTTAGCAAATAGGGTGCATACCTTCATAACTATTTGCTAATATTTTCTCTCCTCTGATGAGATGGTAGACATCGAAACCCTATAGGTTAAGGAGATTAATTTTCTAAAGCATTCTTTGTCTTGCTAAGAATAATAAAAAAATTCTTTGATATGAAACTCAACCACATCATTTCATTTCAATGAATTACAATTTATATATATATATATATATATATATATATATATATATATATATATTGGAGACAGAATGTCTGAGACCTCGTCACTCTGAAAAACACATTTAGTATCAGCAGATGTAAAAATAACATTTCAAACCCTCATTTTAAATAACCTTTTTACGAAAATATCTGAAGATAGCGAAACAAAGCTTGTAACGAGTTATAAAAATATTTTAAAATAAAAATATGATAAAAGGCTGAAAAACACACAATTGTTGATGGCTACACTCTTTTAAATATATATTTTTTCTCTCGTTGGAACTACACAATCATCACTTTATATATATATATATATATATATATATATATATATATATGTATATATATATATGTGTGTGTGTGTATATATATATATGTACCAAGAACCTTAAATAAAAGAGGTATTCAAGAGGTAAAACTCATGAATTAAAATGAGTGCTCAATAAAAAAAAAGCAAAATATATTATTTTTATTTATATAGATTAATATTACATAGTCGCTACACTGCACATGCTAATGTTTCGTACAACTGATTGGCAAAAACCAAAAGTCCTCGTCAGGCGACGTAATAGAGCTAATGATTGGCATGTTAGCTTTATTACATCGCCTGACGAGAACTTTTGGTTCTTGCAAACCAATTCTCCAAACATTAGCATGTCCAATGTAGCGTCTATGTAATATTTGTTGCTATAAATAAAAATATTATATACTAGCCTGACCGGGTGTTTCGATGTGTGTGCAAAAAATAAAAATAAAAAAAAGAAGTGATTGTAGGCAGGCAGGCTCGAATCCGTACCGCGAAGGAGGAAAAGAACACGAAAAAAAAACGTGACGTGTTTGCTGTGTCGCCAATCGCCAAACCGGAAGTGATGTAGGTTTAAATTAAGGCTAGTCAATCGAAAAGAGAGGATGGCTTTCGAAAACATCGGCGAAAAAGCGCCCAGTTGAGGGTGAAGTGATTAATGTTTTTAGCCAATTTTTCAGTATTTGTCGTCCGAAGGATCGGCTTCACAACGATACCGATCTCGTGAAAATCCGTCGCCCATCGAAAGTTTTAGGCTGACAAACATACACACATGCATACATACATTTAAACAAACAGGTGAGATTTATGTTATAGATTATATTGGACGCAATATATAGTAATGATTTAAAAAGTTTTAAAAAAATAAAGACTCGTGCGCCACCACCAATAATTGAAACCAAAACCTTCAGTTTTCGCTTTATTTTTGCTTCTGCCGCCAATGACTGGCCAATGAAAACATATACTGCTAGGCTAAAAATTAAAATATGAACCAATAGCTACTGCGTTATGCGTTCGTTATAGCGACGTTCGACCTTCACCTGGCAAATTTCATTTTTTTTTAAATTTTCACACTCCAAAATATAAAGTTTCGCATCGATTCAAATACCTTATATATGAAGTTTCATGTCTGTAGACCCAAAACTCTAAGAGGAGTTTGGTAGGCAACATTTGTTAAACAAAAAATATATACGTATACATAAATATATATTAAAATTATTTTGTGTTTACTATAAACTTTTTACGCAAATACTATGCAAGTATAAATTATTTAGAACATCTGCATTAATATAATTACAGGTAATAGTTAACTGAAGATGATCATCCCATGAGAAAACCGAAGAAACTATCAGGGAATTAATTAAAATGAATCTTTAAAAGAATATGCAAATTAGCTAGATCCTCTGCTAGTGAATGCAATTCCACGCCTCATACATAACAAAATTGTACTTTCTTTTTAAATAAATAAAGGGAGTTTAATATGAATATAAAACCACACGCTTGAAAAAAGAATTTATATGAGTATAGATAGATTATTACCCCTTAACATTTATTGGTTTGGGCTCAAATCAAGTTATGAAATTAGATCCATGTCCAAGGAACTTATATCTAAAATGTCAAGTGTTTATACCCAAAATCGGCGGATGAGTTTGGTAGAGTTCTCAAAAGTCAAATCGTTAAACATTGACCCCTTATCAGCAAAATATCTGGCCGAAAACGGATTACTAAGATTTTCCCAAATATCAATACCTGTATATCAAATTTCGAGTTTTTACACTGACAAAGTTATTGCGTAGGGACATGTAAACAGACAGACAGACACACACACAGGTAGAATACACTTTCACAGATTTATATATATATATATATATATATATATATATATATATTTGATACATTTACGGAATTGTTAAAATAGTTTCTTTTCGTCACGAGCATCACGTTTCTATCTTAATTCTCCATACTTGCTACGTATTTCATAGCTTGCTATAACCTACATTTGTTCAATAAGTCTCGTGTAGTCTATTCTAGTATATATATATATATATATATATATATATATATATATTTCTTTTTATATAATTGATTTAATAATGGAGTCACGTATCATACTTAAGTTGTGTTCTAAACAGAAGCATTCAATTCGAACGCGCCCCGCTTATAAAAAGGAATAAGCACTGGTATTATACGCCGGGCTCTTTTACTTGGCCTGTTTTAAAACTATCAAATGCACCTGTGATATTAGGCGGTATAATGATGTTTACTGTGGAGAAAAACGGACTGTTTCTTTTCAATCCGATTACAGTAGAACCCCGGGATACAGTGGCCTTACGATAAGGCTTTTCAGGTTACCGTATGGAATAGGGTGTTTTTTCCAGCCCCTGGTTACGGTATTTTCCGTCTTGCGTTGTTATTTATGATGTTATTTTATTATATATGTGTGTATTATATACTGTACAGTGTTACTTATTTCTAATGCAGTGTTTCGATTATCTATATTATATATTTATCAAGATATTCCGATACAAATGCTTCCTATAAACAGTAGTAGACACATAAAAACATAAAATATTAGTGTGAAATTACAAACATCGACCAAGTATATAAGGAACTAATTAACACAGAAACATACACACCGACACACAAAGTTTCCTACATATATGTATGCATATACATATATATATATATATGTGTGTATGTGTGTGTGTTTGTGTGGTGCTTGTGTGCGCGTGTGTGTGTGGCCGGTTATGTATTTAACCTATATATATATATATATATATATATATATATATATATATATACATATATATGTATATATATGTATATATATGTATATGTATATATATATATATATCACAAGGTTCAAGCTCCAGAACATGATATTGTGTTTGGGTTGAAAAGATTAGCGGCAATATTTATTTGAACGACCGAGAAATACAAACAAGGATAGCTTTTATTCCAACGTCAACAAAACAATATCGTATATTTATAAACAATACCATTATGCAGTAGATTTGTCGTTTCGCCACATTTCAAATGTTTAATTAGACACAATTTCGCAGGAGGCAAGAAATAGTATCAAGTATAGACAGATATGTATAAATTCGAGCGATAATACAGATCTCTCCTTGCTGACCTGAGTACACATTCACATCTCTTTTACCCAACAGCTTATGATTATGACAAAATGTTTAAGAAATCTGACTGTTTAAAAATGAAATATTCTGATCTCCACTTGCGAGTTTTGCCAAACTGGATTTTTGTGAAAAACTAAGACAATCAGTATTTATTTAAAAAAACATTCACAAAAAAACACCCGTCTAGCTGAGACCGCTGTCAGTAATTTGCTTCACTCTTTATATGTGCCTAAATCAAAACGTTGATTCCATGAACAAAGCTTATTTCTAAGAAGTGCACGCCTGTGGAACAATCTTATGTTTGCCTGTTTCTCACCTGACTACAACTTGGACGTCTTCAAGTCTAACATAAACAATTTCTTAATAAACCGCCCCCTTTAATGAGACATTTTATCAAATCTTCATTACTAACAATTACTACGATATTGTCCCATTGATTACTGTACATACACTAACCCTTATCCCCGAGTGGCCTCGGGGCCTTGAAAAGTGGTGACTTTCATGTAAAAAGAAAATTCAACCCGTAAATGTAAGGTTGGTGCAAACGTCATGTTGTTTTTTGAGGTATGTATATCTGATAGGAGAAAAAAAACATTATTTCTGCGTTAACCTAACAACGATAGAGCAGAGCTATATCACAGCGCCATTATATAAGCAGATAAACACTTACAGCAGGCTTTACGTGCATTCTCTTTTAGTGAAAAAAAAAGCTACTAGTCTTTCTGAGCATGCATGCTGAAATGTAAGCGGTGAGCATAAACTACATTTGGCCTTCATACAGAACTAATGCGACAATGATAATTAAAACAACGCATTGCTAAAACCTTCTTAGAGAAGATAGCTTTACATGCAAAAATTAACAAATAATATCACAACTATAAACTCACGATATAATTCACTACTAGCACGGACTTAAACACACACACACCCATATGCATGCATATGTATATATGTTTATATGTACATTTATGCATGTATAATATTATTTACGCATATCTGTAACAATTCTGGATGACGACAATATATTGTAAATAGGCAACCTATAATTAAAAAATTATTGAAATTCATTCTATATTGCAAGTGCACTTTATTGGCTCTTGTCCACGGTGTTCCTAAGAAAACTACATTGTCATATTCTTCAAAGAAACCCACTTTCACAGGACGCAAAACACACGCACACGCTCACAAAACACACATAGACATACACACACGCACACACACACGCACACACACACACACGTATATATGTTATCTGTTTTTGTTTTTCTGATACATTCTGAATGAATTCAATTATTTACGAAAGTGCATTTTTATCTAAATGCGAGTTGGGAATAATTTTCCCTTTAACCAATTTGGTACCCCCACATGGGGAGCGGTATATATATATATATATATATATATATATATATATATATATATATATATATATATATATATTGTTTTTAAAATAAAATATAATTTGTTTTTAAAATATAATATAATATAATTGGAATTTGATTGTTTTATTTGCGTGTAAAACTATCTTCTCTAAGGAGGTCTTAGTAATGCGTTTATTAGTTATGAAATAAAAAAAGAAATGGATTTGAAATATTTAAATATATATATATATATATATATATATATATATAATTTTTTAAATTGGAATTCATTGAGATGAGTATTATTTATTATTTTTTTGCGAACTATTTTCCTCATCTTTATATTTTAAATGCATTTTTTTTAAATCAGTACTATCTATGGGATAATAACCAATAGAGTACTGTCTATATATATCATTTTTAATTGGAATTCATCTGACGAATGCCAGAGAAATAGTTGGACGAAACGTCGTGAAACAACAACTAATAAAGATGAGAATAATAGTCCGCAGTAAATATTAATAGAGAACTGCCTGTATCATAATAAATACAAAGTCTGCACCAAATAAAATTAAATATTTATGCGTATTATACGATTGGGTAACACGGGACAGCCTGCTAGTATATATACATATATATATATATATATATATATATATATATATTCTGTAGAAATTCATTTTCTTATAATATATACCAATCCTTATTTAAGGAGTTCAATGTAATAACAGAGAAATACAGTGAATGACTGAATAAAATTCATGATGTTGACTATCTTATTATTTGGTCCTTTAATTCAGTTGACATTTACAATTCTTTAAAGTATGTGTTTCGTAGCACAAAATCAATGACTTAATTATTATAGCAATCAGTGCATCTATTATAGTCTTATATCATCATTGATTGATATAATATTCAAGTGATTAATCTTGCGCTACAAAACAGATACTGTAAAGAATTGTAAATGTCAACTGAGTTAAAGTAATAATATGATGGTCAACATAATTAATTTTGAAATATAGTTTTTTTGTCATGTATTCACTATATATATATATATTTATATATATATATATATATATATATATATATAAATATATATATATATTTTTTTAACAAACACCCGCGCAACGATTCTTTATTATTCATTTGTTTTGATTTACTCAAAACCACACACCTCCAAACACCCGAGCAACACCGGGTACCCTCTCTATTATACATGAAAGAAAAAATAATTACTTTTTGGCCTCTAAAAATATAAAAGAATATAAAATTGAATAAAATAGTATGATTCTCCGAAAGATTGCTTAAAAGATCGAACATTTTTCAAGTTATTGATATTTATCTCATGAACCGAGAAGAAAACTACGTTTCATTAATTTAATTTGTGCAGATATGTGATAAAAAAAAATTACTAGTAGGTTACTTGTTAATAATTATTCAGTCATCATGTTCATAGTTAATAATTTAAAGGAAAATGGAATAAGAAGTCTACCTTTAATATGCAACTATGCAATATGCAAATTATAGAATAAAAATTCCATTTAAAAATGTAATTTCGAACAGATCTGTCTTAAGGCTTAGTTATTGAAATAAAATAAAGTTATTAAATAACACATCATTATAATCATGGTGTGTGGTTATAGATATATTTTTTCTCGCCAAATGTCTACTGCAACAGTGAAAGGTATAACTCCTGACAAACATTCGAGGATTAATTTATTATTACTACCAACAAACGACAACTACTAGATATGTATTTTAATAATATATTGAGCAAATAGAAATAACCGCAATCTTAGGAAAGTTGAATTTCGTGAAACCGTAAGTAAAAACGCCTAACTTGTACTCTAGAAAAAGCAATAGATATCCTAGTTGATGGAATATATATATATATATATATATATATATATATATATATATATATATATATATATATATATATATATATATATATATACAGTGATGATCATATTTATTGGCACGGTAAAATAAAAGTTACATTTTGTCTAATAAATTCTAAAAAAGGGATTAAATTAAAGAAAATAACAAAGTATATTATGTATTTTTAACTGGCCTTTCCGATGCAGCAATCGGATTTTAGAAAAAATAAATAACAAAGGAACAACAAACATAATTGCAAAAAAACCTTGTTCAAAATTATTGGCACGGCTTTGTTTTTCTTTTAGTATCAGTATAATATCAATCAATTTCCGGTTTACGTGCTTTCTGAACTTTTTTATAGCCATATTATGCTTGTTTAACGCTAATTCAGTGAATATTTTTTTTCAGATAATTTTTAGATAGCGATTTATTTAAACTATTATAAGTGACTAAATTATAATTTTCAATCGCCATGGTTAAAACTAAGGAACACAGCGAAGACGTCAGGAAGCTTGTTGTAGCATGCCATACCAATGGGGAGGGCTATGATAAGATTTCAAAGAAGCTAAACCTTCCCAAATCCACTGTTAGAGCCATAATAAACAAGTTCAAATCGCAAGGCCACGTTATGAGTTTAGAGGGTAGAGGGAGAAAAAGGATTCTTTCCCCAAGAGATGAACGGAAAATTGTTCGACAAGTAAAACAAAACCCAAGGATCTCTGTTGGGGAGATTGTTGATGAACAGAGCACCTCTGGAGTGAATGTATCTCGACATACAGTTGGTAGAGTTTTGAAGAGAGCTGGCTTAAAAGCATGTCGTCCGAGAAAGACTCCCTTATTGAAGCCTATGCACCTGAAAGCAAGGCTAGCCTTTGCAAAACGTCATATTGATAAAGATGTTGCATTCTGGAAACGTGTTCTATGGACTGACGAAACGAAAATAGAGTTATTTGGCCATAATAAAGTGTCTTATATTTACAGAAAATCTGGCGAAGCTTTCCTGCCTAAGAACACCATACCCACAGTGAAGCACGGTGGAGGCAGTTTGATGTTTTGGGGATCCTTTGCTGCCTCTGGACCAGGGCGACTTGTTAAGGTCACAGGTAGCATAAAAAAGGAAGATTATGTTAAAATATTGGATGAAAACCTGAAAGACTCTGCTAAAGAGCTCTCACTTGGTCGTCGTTGGTAGTTCATGCCAGATAATGACCCAAAGCATTCGGCTAAACTGACTAAGAAATGGCTTGAGGACAATCATATTAATGTTTTGGAGTGGCCATCACAAAGCCCAGACCTTAATCCAATTGAAAATTTATGGAGAACATTAAAATTGAGGGTAATGCAAAGGAAGCCTAAGAATCTTATTCAATTGGAGGATTATTGTCAGGAAGAGTGGGCTAAAATTACTACTGAAGAGTGCAACAACTTGGTTGTAAACTATGAAAAGCGACTGAGGAAGGTAATCAAGGCCAAAGGCTATACAATTGATTATTAAATAAATCGTGCCAATAATTTTGAACAAGGGTTTTTTGCAATTATGTTTGTTGTTCCTTTGTTATTTATTTTTTCTAAAATCCGATTGCTGCATCGAAAAGGCCAGTTAAAAATACATAATATACTTTGTTATTTTCTTTAATTAAATCCCTTTTTTAGAATTTATTAGACAAAATTTAACTTTTATTTTACCGTGCCAATAAATATGATCATCACTGTATATATAAATATCAAATTATATGCATCGTCACGTAGACTTATTTTGGAATCCATTCTCTCTAAAGAACTATTTTGCATTTCGGATGTACCTGAGAGGATTTTCATGCAGGCGGAAATAATATGCGCGGTTTGTTTATATATATATATATATATATATATATATATATATATGTATATTTTACATATCAAACATATTTTCAGTTTTTTATTTGGCAATTTATAACTACAATAAATTGCGGTTTCTCTTAATGCCTTAACTAGCAAATTCAAGCATTGCTACAAACTTAAATTGGTGATTTCAATAACAATAATAGCATTCTTTGAAACTCCGCGGCATAAGGATTTTGTGAATTGTTTTTTTTGGAGTATTCAGTCGAACAATAAATTTTGCTTGTAAAGGTCAACTTACAGTTTTAATTTTATTTCTGTTATATATATATATATATATATATATGTGTGTGTGTGTGTGTGTGTGTGTGTGTGTGTGTGCGTGTGTGTGTGTGTGTTTCATTGAAAATCAGTGATGATTCATGTAAGGTTCTCTTCCAATCCATTTTTTCCAATGTTCAATGGGTCGTTTTCAAGCAAGTGATGAACTAAAAAAAAATTGCGTTTAGTTTATTTATTGAAAAAATCCTGCAACATACTTAAAAGCACATAGGCGTGCACTTATCCTCAGATTGAGCCTAATTGATGGTCAGATTGTTCATGCTACTTAGTAAGGCTTCCATGATATGAATGCGCAGGTTACAACGTGAACGGCTAAAATGACGGCGTTTTTTTTATTAATTAGTTTCTTAATTCGTTTTTGGGGTGCAACAAAAGGGGTTGATTTAATCGATTGATTGATAAATTCACTTAACGCATTTTTTTAAAAATTCATCTCTAGCCTGAAGACGACTCATGGAAGTCTAAATTTTACACCCGAACAAAAAAAAGTTTATATTCCCCCACCCCTTATTAATTATTGACCATCTTAATTTATATTCTGTTTTATTTTCCTTTAATTCCTTAATCCATACTGCTAAAGTGGTTGAGTTTTTCTTTGTTTTTTTTCCGGTTGTTTTCGCTATTACTATTGTTTCTGTTTCTATTTACGTTATAATAGTTGTGGTTGTTACTATTGATATGATGCTTTCTGCCGTTGTTTTCATTTTTATTTACATTGTTGTTGTTTTCGTTATTTTTGGTGTTCCTTTCTTTCTCAGTTTCATTTTTAAACGATGCTAGGTGATTACGAAATCTGTCCTTAAAGCATGTTCCATTATTTGTTATAACTTCACATTTGCATACTACGTTTGAAGTTAAACAGTTCCCCCTCATTGGACATTCATTAGGGTCTCCACAGTTACATTCTTTTACATTGTTTGACTCATTTTTTGTCCTATCTTTTTTTCAAATATATGTTTAATTTTGTGTTATTTGAGCCAATTATATATATATATATATATATATATATATATATATATATATATGTATAAACATCATAGTATTCTCGAGAAAGTGATATCACGCTTTGGTTGGCATGATCAGCAGTAATATTTACGTGAACGATTGAGACACGTAGACATTGAGAGCTTGTATTTCAACTACAACAAAAGAATATCGTTTATTTATAAACCATATCATTGTGCAGTTGAGTTGTGTTTTTTGCCCTGGATTCAAATGACTAGCTTGACACATTTTCACAGGAGATACGAGCTAAAATCAAGTATAAAGAGATACGTAGACATACAAGCGTTAATAAAGCTTCCTTCTTGTTGATCTGCGTACACATTTAAACTTCTTTTACTCTGAAACTTACACTTATGAAAAAATGTTCAAATAATATGAGGGGTCCAAAAATGTTCAGTTTTGATATCAGCTAGTCATGTTAAAAATGCCATTGAACTTGCTCATGGATCATCGTCAGGATTAAGGTTAGAATATTTTGATATGAAAGCGAAATAAATATTTAAAGATAAAATATTTACATTAAATTTTTAACTTTAAATTAGAAATTTTAACTGGGAATAGTTATTTGAAAAGTAAAATTAAACACTGATATCAGCGCGACGGCGATCAATGGTCGTATGGTGATACGTGTAGATGACGTCGTCTAGAGGAAGAGCTGTTTTTTGAGAGACACGTAGAAATTAGTCCAAAGTTTAACATTAGAGTTGAGAGATAGATTTGGTAGTTAAAGAGAAAGGCAGAGAGAGAGAGAGAGATAGAGAGAGAAAGAGAGAGAGAGAGAGGGACGATCCGTGGACCGTAATGGCTTTGTGCAGGAAATACTGTCGAAAAACTTTGATAGTAAAAATATACGACACACGTGCAGGGTTCCCATTGGGAAACATCGGTAAATAAACCTGCTGTAAATACACTGCTGATCCAAAATTTAAGACCACTTTAAAATCTTTTAACAACACCTTTTTAAGGAGGGATTTTAAACTCTTCCGACTAAAGGTTACCAATACTACAATCTGAAATGTCATGGAAACAAAAAGCTATATTCCATAGATGTCTTTTTTTTTTACATATTTTATTAAATTAGACCTGATCAAAATTATACGACCAGAGACAATAATTCTATTTAATTGTAAGAAAAATACATGAAACGTGTATGAAAACATTCAGCAATCAAACTTAATAATAAGTTCTACCTGAGCTGCTTTTGATGATTTCAAAAATTCGTTGGGGCATGCTAGAAATCAGGGTTTCAATTAAGGTGCCTGGGATCCTGCTCCAGTTTCTGAAGATGCCTTCACTAAGTTCACTTTTTGTTAAATATTGTTTTCCATTTCGATAAACCTCTATTGTCATCCATCCCCACATATTTTCAATTGGATTGAAGTCCGGTGAGCATGCAGCGTGTCCCAAGAGATGGGCTCCATTTTCTTGTAGAAAGCTCAAGGTCCGTCCTGCAGTGTGGATTGTAGCATTATCCTGTTGGAATAACAATCCATCCCCACACAAACAATGACCCTCCACCATCAAAGATGATTTTTGTAGCATGATAACAAAACCAGCTGCTGTCTGATGACCTTGCATCACATGGAGCTCCATCGTCCCTCTGTAAGAAAAGGCAACTCATACTATTACGGACTCCCCACCACTATGACGTTGGAAACAATTCAAGGAGTATGTTTTTGTCATGCCAATATTGCTGGAAGCCACCAGGACCATCTAAATTAAAGTGCTTATCATCCGAAAACAGGACTTTATTCAACTTCTCTACATCCCAAGTTTGGTATTCACGACCAAATCTTAAGCGGCCCACTTTGTGACGCGGAAGTAATCGAGGAATTTGTTTACGCTTTTTATTTACCATGCCTTTTTGTTGTAAGTGTCATCTGATGGTTATTGAAATGCAATCAGCATCTGTAACCGCCTAAATTTTACTAGAAGAAAGTCCTTTGTCTGATTCTCCGACTCAATGCAGGAGAAATTGGGGGGGGGGCTACCAAAGGATTTTGTATTCCATGATTCTCAGTGTTCTTTAGAAAGTTGCAAATAAGAGGTTTACTGCGGTTTAATTTAGCTCTATCGCTCGCTGTGACAATCCTACAATTCGAGAGCGCTCAACTTCGGTTAGTTTTCTTGCTTTAGGCATGGTAATACATTTACACAGTGATTGCTAATCTCTTACTGAACTAAAAACATTAGAATTACCAAAAATTTAACAATTTATACCCTTGGTCTTATAATGTTGAATCATGTGTAAAAAGCCTCATTTGATAAAAATGCAATTTTTTAAATAAAATTTTTTGAACATACCTTTTTGTTTCCATAACCTTTTAGATTATAGAATTAGTAACCTTAAGTCGGAAGAGTTTAAAATCTATTCTTAGAAAAAGGTTTCTTTTTAAAGATTTTTAAGTAGTCTCACATTTTTGATCAGCAGTGTATAATCAAGACTTCGGTAAGTCCGAATCTTCAATTCCATCTTTTCCCCTCAATTCCATTTTTTTTCGTTCAAAACTATCTTTCTTTTAAAGATCACTTTACTTTATTGCTAGCTCGCCAACAGGACTCGACCAGGAGGACCACCCAAACAGCGCTATAAAGACCAATTAAAGAGCACCCTAGCAATGAAAAACATCGACCCTTCCTCGAGGGAACAGGCTGCCAGGAACCGGACAAAATGGAGGACACTGGCACACAAAGGTGCCATGTATTTTTAGGAAAAAAAACAACATGAAAAGGCCAGAGAAAGAAGACGGAAAGAGCGAGAACAGCCCCGTTCTCTGCCTACACTCCCTTGCAAATACTGTCCGCGACTCCTCTCTCATCGGTTCGGCCTTGCAAGCCACGTAAAATATAGGCATCCTAAAAGATGGAGAAAAGATGATCG
The DNA here is from genome assembly GCF_053919585.1 of Euprymna scolopes. Lineage (NCBI taxonomy): Eukaryota > Metazoa > Mollusca > Cephalopoda > Sepiida > Sepiolidae > Euprymna > Euprymna scolopes. The sequence goes on from NC_136514.1 coordinate 44,855,279, forward strand.
ACCGATACTCCAACACGATGCATGCCGACGAATATTTGCGTAAAGTGTTATAGTAACACCAAGCTCTTTCTCTTTATATATATATATATATATATATATATATATATATATATATATATATATATATATATATATATATATAAAGCTGAATGTGTGTGTGTCTGGTCACGAATAGGCTCCTATATATTTGACTATTTTAAAAAATTGATTACATATAATGATGGAAGATGTATCGAGACACAGGACTGGGTATGTTTGATCTGGCAGAACGGTGGTTCATTAAAATTCTGGGGTCTGCGTTCGCGCCTGGTCTACAAAGTTGTGAAATAAAAACTAATAATTAAAAATAAACGTTTACAAGTGTTTTTGATATAGATGTACATAAAAATACTTTAATAAGCATGTTTTAACTTAAATAGGGATGGTATAATAAAATTTTGGTGTCTGTGTTCGCGTCTGACCACCATAGAATGGAAATAGGCACAAACTTTAACAAAGACTTTTCATATCTATCTGCGTAAGTATACTGTGATAACTATGTTTCAGTTTCAAGAAACATGGTACAATAAAAATATGGGGTGTTCGTTCGCGCCTGACCTCCATAGAATAGAAATATGTCACAAAGTTTAACAAGGTTTTTTAATATAGATCTACAGAATATGTTTCAGTGTGAACAGGTATGGTATAATAAATTATGGGGTTTATCTATTTTATTTTTTACTTTCATCATATTTTGCTTTGGTTTTGATACCCCCAAATTCGGAGCTATTTCTTTTCATAACCTATCATACTTTCATAAATCAGAGTCCATTTTCTGTAGGCTGTTTTTGAACCCAGTCAACGACGGGTACTTTTGCAGTGTATATATATATATATATATATATATATATATATATATATATATAATGCGTATATATAATCCTTCTCCTTGTCTGTCTTCTACACGCCATACCAACGTACGCGTCACGGATCTTATTTTTTTTAATTCAGTTTTTTTATGCTTCGTTGAATTCGTAACTACCTGCCCTGTATTTGAAATCAGTATGACATCAATATGGGCGGTTTATAATCTCGAATAATTTAATTTCGAATGATCCAAAGTTATCCTCACTGCTTCCTCAGAAATACTGAATACATTGGTGTTCACCCGTTGAGCCGCCATTACCTTGGCTCTTCCAGTCAAAAAGACCGTAACCGACTATATTGGTCAACAGGATATTAGATCAATGACTGTATCAGCCTCAGGCGGTGTAAGACAAAGTCAGGCTCTTATCCCAGAGACGTTTATCTATTAATCTCTATTCCACTGATTAGCTCCTCACCAAGCTTTATTCTTTTCCGAATCGACGAACTATTGCCTTGTCTGTGGGCCAACCTCTCTTTGCCTCGAACGTTGAAAGATTTCACTCATTTATAGTCCCTAGTATATTGATACAATGCTTTGCGGTAAAGCATTCCTGAGAGAACTAAATATAACCGCTTCTACTTAACAGTTACCCGTATGTCTAAAACAACGATGCCTCAGTTCAGTCTCGAAATACAAAGAATACCCCTTGTAGGGTAGCTGCGCGTGCAATTGTGAGGCAAGGGTTGCACAATCCTCAACCACACCTCTCCTTAATCGGCATTCTTTGAGGCCAGTGGTAAGGAAAAATCCAGGACGGCTGGAATCAATGCCGAGATAAGCGGAGAGCACATACAGCACCTGAAAGTTCCAAGTGGTTACCCATTTAGTACTGACAAGGTTCAACGTTGCTTAACTTCGGTGATCCAGCGGGAACCGGTATGTCAACGTGATTATGCCGTACAAGATTACACAGCTGGATAAATGAGAGAAAAGGTGGTATCCTGGTTATTTATATTACATACAGCATTGTCAAGGCACTGTCCACACTTATTTTGCGTCCCATCTCTAAAGTTGAGTTCCCAGAAGATTCAACACCTTGGCCGAGTAAGGTTGGACTGGAGCCGTTTGTTAATTGATATAATACACAAGGGTCCTTATTATATCAAATACAACTAGCAGATATAAGACTGGTATATATGTATGTTATGATTAGAAAGAGATTGGACGCACCGATCAGAGAAGAATGAGGAATAATTAATTGTTTTGGTTAAGATTTATTTATGAGTAAAAGAGGAAATGTAAATTCGGTTTAAGAATTCGAATGATGACAACAGAAATTCTCAACTTAACAGTGTTGACTCGCTGCTCATTACGAAATGAAATTATATCTGTGCTTTGAGTCAGGTCAGTTGATCTAGTATTAACGATTGACCAATCATTTGTAAGCAAAACTGTCCTGGCATGAGTTAATTGGTAAATAGTAGAAAAATCGCACCCCTAACCGACAATACCTTGCGTATAAATGGCAGCGCATAGTTATTTATCGTCAGTTCCTCTGTCAGATCGGTTGAGGTCACTTCGAGAATTCGAGAGACTAGCTCGATTTAGTTTTGTCTGGAAAAGGAACTCAGTTCCGTCAAAGATGGACAGATGAAAACTCTTTCAGATATGCGGAGATTCGTGGAAACTCTTTAGACAAACTAACAATTCAGAATTCCCGAAACGAAAACCATTGTACTAACTCGAAACGGCAAAGCTATTTCCCTGGCATATAGTAAAAGAACGTTAGAAAGCTTGAATACATCGATCTAACCGATTAAAAAAACAAAAAAAAAAATGATTAACTAAAAACCTGATTTCAGAATAGAGGAACGAATCTTCCCTTCGTAAAGGAAAGAAAGAAAGAAAAAGGAAAAGAAAAACGAGAGAGAAAGAAATTAACATTACAATCACAGAGTTAAAACGTCGGTACATTCAGTTTGTCTCTCTTTTTTATTGACTATATCGTTCTTTATTGTTAAGAATTATTTAAAACTTACTCTCTAACTTATACCGTAAAGTTTTGAGAACAGTCATCTTTTAGATAAATCGTAGTAACAAACAAACAAAGATGTACTTAATTAGTTCCGGTGTGGGTTTCCAAAAACGATTGTTCTAGAAGATGCTCCTTTGGTTAAGTAAGTTTGCTTAGTAGAAGAGGTGAGGTAATTTAATTTCCTCCCGTATACGAGAGTTCCATTATTCTTTCACTTGAAAGTTCTTTTTTATTTGAGATAATTACTTTCAAGTAAAGTGTGTTTAAGCTACAATCAACTCACCTATGCAAATAACCAAGCTCAATTCAGAAAAATTCCAACACACTCACTCACGAAGATTGCAATACATTTATTGCAATTCAATTAAAAGAATCGTTTAATTTATTGGAAAAGTTAAATCTATTTGTTAGTTTATGAATCCTCTTCTCATTTTAAGAAAGAATACTTTAAATTGTTTACTTTCTTTAATAATTGTTAAAATAGAAACACTGTATTATATTATAGTAACAGTTAAAGTATACTACAGCAATGGATATAACCCAAATTCGACTTGGCCTTATAATTCTGCAAAATTTTTTCCGTATAGAAGGTATTCGAAATTACTTTATAAGGTATAGAAAGTATAGTAACAGTAAAAAGTTATTTTTTTACAGTAAAAACATGTATTTATACATAATTCAGTACTAATTTTTGATTATAGATAATCAATGTTATTCTTCATCATTTGATAGAATTTAGCAGTTGCATTACATTTAGGTCTAACCGAGATGTTAGTTCCGGGTTGAATGGACAACTCTTCTTTAATACTACTATAATTATTTTTTACTATTTGAACTGTTTTATCCTTAGGTCCTTCACCAGAATCATTCTGGACAACCTTATTGGTAGATAACTTCATTTAATGGATTACCCTGGGGGAATGATATATGTTAGAAAAAATGGCATTCTATTGCCCCATTGTCTTGCTTAACATCGACAGCGTGCATGTTATTGTCCAACCCAATTACATTTTCTAATACCTTGCCCAAAATCGGAAAAGGTATATTTTAGTTATAGATCTGATTAATACAATATCCTTTACTTTTATACTTTTTCCCTTTTGTTTTGGTAATAATTTATTAAATGGATTTGTATTTTTTATTGGTTTATAAATTATCAGTTTCTACCTGTTTCAAAATATTTGAATTTATTTTAGTATATTCAAACAACATTAATTTTAGTATATTGCAACAATATTTATTTAGTTTATTGCAACAAAATTCATTTAGTTTATTGCCACAACATTTATTTTGTACGTTGAAACAACATTTAGTATATTGCGACAAAATTTATTTTCTATATTGCAATAAAAAATGTGTGTGTTGAAACACCATTTATTTCGTTTATTGCAACAGCGTTGCTTTTGTGTGTTGAAACAACATTTATCCAGAATGTTGATACAACATTTATTTAGTATATTGTAATAATATTTATTTTAGTACTTTGAAACAACATTTACTATATTGCAACAAGATTTATATTGTGTAAACAGTGGCGCCAAACAGAAAGTCCGCACTTGTCATTTTTCTAAAACGCAAATTTAAACTAAATTGTGTTGATGTTAAAACAATCTATACCTCATTTGATTATCCTTTTATTCCTCTATAATTTTTCCTGTTAGTAATAGACTTTAATTTGAAGTATCCTAGTTTTCACGTCAAATTTAAAAAAAAACTTCAAATCGAGAAGGCAAAAAAAAAAAAATCTTCGCCGCAACAAATGAGCTTACATCCAGCTTGAAATAATCATCCTTTAGACAACAAAACATCTCCAATCGAAATTGTTGTTGTTCCAGGTTATACAGGGAAGGGAAGAGCAACTTGCTGTTTTGGAATATCAATTAAACTAAACTAAGCAAGTGAATCTGCCCTACCATGTGCAACGTAACATTTAGTCTATATGCCTTGACTTTTTTTAAGTGATCGTCAGGAGCTATCAAATCTCCACCTTTCTGGTGTACCTATTTACTATGCCTCCCCACGGGACAAAGTTAGACACCAGGGTCGTTTTTTAACGTGGAGAAAAGGTACAAAAATAAAAATTGTCTCAGTCGTGAAGGATTTCTCCTCCACCGAAAGAGAACAAGAAATAGAAGTGCAGCATCTGAAGAACAGATGGTATTTATTTGCTCCCCCACTGAGCAAATTAGGCACAAGGCCGTTTTTAATGTGAGGTAAAAACCAGCTCCCCTAAAAGTAGGCAAAAAGGGGGCACTCTGGTTACCAAAAATAATAATTGTCCCAGTATAGAGGGGTTCCCCATCCATTGACTGGTACAAATTATCTTAAGTGCAGCATCTGAAGAACAGATGGTATTTATTTGCTCCCCCACCGAGCAAATTAGGCACAAGGCCGATTTTTAATGTGAGGAGTGAAGGGAGGGGGAAGGGAAAAAGGGGACCAGCTCCCGAGAGGTGGGAAATGGGAGCTGGTTAAAGGTCAGGCATGTGGGGTTGCCCCCACATCTGGTCCTTGCTAGTCATAGCTTGCAGTATCTGCCGGAACAGACACTACACTTTGATCTTGTCCCGAAGGCCAAGAATCCGATAGAGATCGACCGTAGATAAAATGTGATGCCACAACGGTATGAATGACTGTGCAAAAGCACAAAAATACCAGCAGAATTCGTGATGCCCCTACATCTGGTCGTCCTCCAGTTACTTCTTACAGAGAAGACAATGCTATCAAGATTCCTAGCCTCAGAAACAGATTTGAAACGAATCTCCAAATCATACAACAGTGTAATTTTGTTAAAAAGCGCTCTTTCGACAGTAAAGAACAGATTGGAAGAAATTGAATTTTCGAGGCTGTGCTGCAAGACTCAAACCAGTGATTTCTTTAAAGAACAGAAAGCGCAGCCAGGACTTCGTCAAATACAATGAAGATCGTGACTCTTCATATTGGTCGAAAATGATTTTTTTTAGCAACAGAAGCAAGTTCAATAGGCTAGGAAATGATGGTAGGCAGTACGTCCGTCGAAAGAAGGATGAAGAATTTAATACTAGATGAACAATTTCAACGCTGCAAAGTGGTGGAAGTTCGGTTTTGGTGTGGTGCCTTATCAGTGACAATGGTCCATGATCTATAATTCGTTTACAAGGTCGAATTAATTCGACCAAGTACATTAATATTTTGACTGAAAATTTTCTAACCTACTTTGTACGGAATTTGGATGATAATCCCATCTCCATGCAGAATAATGCTCCCATTCATACAGCTGACAGGTTCTTTGAAGAGCATGATATTCCGTGTTTTAATTGCACTTCACAATGTTCAGACTTCAATCCTATCGAAAACGTATGGCATTACATCAAGCAATAGCTACGCAATGATAAAATTTTTAATCTGGTAGTACTTTGGACAAAAAATAAAGTGAAGTAGGATGCCCTTTCACCGGAGTATTGCCGCAGACTTATTTAAAGAACGCAAAAAAAGATTTTAAGCTGTCAAATTGCAGAAGGGCTATACTATTAAATATTAACTAATTCATTGTGTTCCTGTTGTATTTGTGCTGCATTAATGTTCTACAGTTACATTAAAATAACAATTTTCAATTTCTAGAGAATGACGACACGTCAACCCGTTTAGCGATGGTCTATTATAGATAACAGCACGTCAACACGTTTAGCTAAAACTTCTCATGAATAACGAAACCACAACTGGTTGAACCAAATACTTGTATGCGGTACAAACATCATATCAATAACATTTATACATTTTTGAGTCCAGAAGGTAAGACCCCACCTTATTAATCGTACGGGTCTGACATTATGGATAACGGCCATTTCCATTGATTAGAGTCCTGCTGTACTATGTTATACTAATGTCTCTCATAAAAAGCGGACAAAAGAGCTAGGTTATAGATATATGAAAATGTGCCAATTGGCTTGGATTAGGAAGAAGATATTAAAATGTTAAAATGAAAATTAATATGAAAATAAAAATATGGAAGTAACGGTTAAGATTAATGTGAAGAAAATAATAAATAAATAATGTTTAGATAACGATGAAATAGCAGCAATGATAATAATAGCAGATTTATGACGTATCAGACATTGGAGAATATAAGAGTAATTAAAATAATAACATGGAGCTGGATATATATATATATATATATATATATATATATATATATATATATATATATATATATATATATATATATATATTATATATAAGGACGAGAATATACTGAAGCTAAAAAGGATTAGGATTGATACAAAAGATGGAATGGAAGAAGAAAGCTGTAAATCACCTTTATTTAAGCAGGGCATACATTACACCATGAAGAGTTGATTAATAATTGTAGCACTCTGTATATATATATATATATATATATATATATATATATATATATATATATATATATATATGTGTGTGTGTGTGTGTGTGTGTGTGTGTGTGTGTGTTTATTTGTTTTTATTAACGATACTTTTTGAAGGAATTCAATTATTCATACGAAATTGCATGTTTATCTAAATTCGAGTTGGGAATAATTTTCCCTTTGACTAATTTGGTACCCCCTTAAATGGGGAGCGGCAAATATATTATTTTTAAAATATAATTATGCACATACCCGTGTTTCGTCGTCTACGACACATTAGAGTGGCTGAATCTAGCGCGACTCGAAATCGGGACCCCATGATAAGAAGCCTGAACGTCTAAAATAATATATATATATATATATATATATATATATATATATATATATATATATATATATTACCGTTTTATCTGCTTAAATACACATTATTCTGTTACTGTATCATATCAATGATCAAGTAACATTATCAGACTTTATAGAAGTGTTTCTGTAAGTCTGCTTACGTTACTGGATCGTTGATACGATTCGGTAACCGAAACATGTGTAACTAAGCAGATAAAATGGTAATATATATATAAATATATATATATATATATATATTTATATATATATATATATATATATATCATAGGTTCCGAAACGGCTGAGCCTATCTTTTGCAAACTTCAAAGTAATTTATATTACTGACACTGCTCTTAGATATGTTTTGTACAGAAATTCATCTAATAACTATCGCAAATCGATAATATGTGATCTTTAAAATAATCTTTCTTCTCTGATGGGGCAGGGGAAAGTACCGGGGAACATTTTACGTGACGCCGGTGTAACTTTAGCCAGTGTAAGGTAAAATATTTCCTTTCTTATCTATAAGAGAAAAAAAGACTATTTGAAGATCATCAAGCTCAAATATCAGCTGACGTGATATTGTAAACAAACACAGATTGAATTTGATTAACGACATTATCATTGTTATTATTATTGTTCACCGGGCAAATTATCTCTCGTAATATATAATGTTTAATAGAGGATTCATTCTAATAAAATACATATGCAATCTGCATGGATTAAAATTTTATTTAAGCCTACTGTACGACCGGGAACCCCCGGATGTCCATATATATATATATATATATATATATATATATATATATATATATATATATATATATATATATATATATATATGAATTGTATACATTTGAAAACATTGCCATTGAAATAAGTTCTAACAAAGGTTGTTTTTAAAATAAATGAATTCAAGCATAGAGTCGATATTCAAATCTTTTAACCTACGTGATGAAGCGGACAATGTCGGGTAGATTTTATTACAGGTTTTATGTTAACCAAAATAGGCGTTGCTTTATAAAATGTGCAAAAATCGTGACTTTAAAACAAAACATAAAAAAGCTATGAAATACGCCCTGAAATATATTGCCGCAAAGTAGTAACAGTTGTTCTCAAACTTAAATATATCGCTAGATCTTTTAAAACATACATTTATTTAAGCATTTATTATAATTAATCGTATTCCTGTTTGTTTGTTTATACTTTTATTAATATGTACAAACACTGACTGACAAAATCTATGGATTTAGACAAGCCCGTTCCACAACATATATCCTAACTGTAATCTCTGAACGTATATACCATTCACTGGACAAAGCGGGGGAGGGCAGAGCGGTAGCTCCAGATATATCTAAGGCTTTTGACAGGGTATGGCATGAGGGTCTCCTCAGTAAAATCAGATCATACGGTATCACTGGTAGAATACTTAACATAATTAAATCCTTCTTAGATAAGAGAAAAATCCAGGTTGTCCTCGACGGTCGTACATCTAAACAATATGCGGGAGTGTCTCAAGGGTGTATCCTTGGACCTCTATTATTCCTAATATTTATAAATAACCTCCCCGACAAAATTGCCTCTGAAATGGGTATATATGCTGATGACACCACACTCTATAACGGGCACGACAGGAAAACAAATGCACACATATCTAAAAAAAATGGCAGAAACACTAGAGGATGACCTCCAATGTGTAGTGGAATGGGGACAAAAATGGATGGTCACATTCAATGCCGCCAAGACTAAAGTTGTTTCCTTCAATAATTACAAGAAACCTTCTCTTCCACCAATAGCAATGGCCAGTGACGCTTTATCTGAGAGTACATCTTTCAAACTCCTTGGCCTAACGTTTACAGGAAACATGAGTTGGAACAATTACATTGAGAGCATTGCCAGGGCCACTGCGAAGAAGGTAGGCTATCTGTACCGCGCTAGAAAACTACTAACACACGAAAGTATCCTGTACCTCTATAAGGCCATCATTCGCCCATGTATGGAGTATTACTGTCACATTTGGGCTGGTGCATCTGCTACTAGTCTCTCGCTCCTTGACAAGGTTCAAAAGATAGTCGCCAATCTGATTGGCCTTGAACTGGCATCTAAGCTTCAGCCTCTGTCCCATCGACGAAATGTTGCATCCCTATGCCTGTTCTACAAGTATTTTAATTGTGAATGCTCTGGCGAACTGCAGGCACTTGTGCTCCAACGACGTAGACACCCTCGACAAACCCAACAGGCATCTTAATCCCATCCTTTCACAGTAGAGATCCCTAGATTAAAAAGATATGTCTACTCCAGTAGTTTCTTCCCCAGAACCGCTAGACTCTTGAATTCCATTCCAGGTCCCTGCTTCCCCAACTGTACTGACATGCAGAAGTTCAAGTGTAACGGTAACTGACATCTTGCTGCCCAAACCCTTACATAGTACCCCAGTAGTTGTTGCCCCTGATAGTATCCCCCCACACGAAAGTGGCAATTTGCCTTGTTTGGGGTGAAAATGTAATAAAAAAAACCCAAAAAACAATAAACTGTATCACAAATTAATTTTCATATTGAAGACAGACGTTCACACACTTACGTTTCAGTCTGATTCATATATATTTTATTTATCTGAAGAGGATCTACATGCTAGGAGTAACCTCATTTGTATACTACAGTTTAATTATTTTTATAATTAGCTCCATGTTATTTATTGTTTGTTGCAATAAGATCACCCTCGTTGATTTATTTAAAACTTTATTTAATTTATGTTTAATTTAATTTATTTAATTTATTATCAATTAATATTAGCGTACACATTTTCTTTTAAAAGCGAAAGAGCTTTTATTTATTTAAGCTATGAAGGTTATTTTCCTTTAAACTATGTCCCGTTTAATTTTCATAGACAAAAATTGATGTATTTGATATTTCCATAAATCCAACCTGCAATATACTTTCAGGAAAATCGTAAGAAATTAGGATAATCGGTGTATCTTAGTACGTGACTAAACCGTCGGCAAATATTTGTGTGTATGTGGGGATGGGGTTGACTACCTATGTGTTGAACCCACAAACTAAACAATGCCCCACTCATCCAATTATGTTAAACTCTAATTATGTACTAACTTTCCTATTACCAGTCAGACATTACATCATATTTTTACTGACTTTTCTATGTAAGGCTCAATAGCTTGCTGAAAAAATTATCGCCCTTGGTACAGCTGGCCCTACTTTCGCGGTATATATCTTATTGAAGACCTAACAATAAAGAAAAACTCCAACGTATACTACTCAGTCTTCGAGAAGGATATGCTCTGCGGACTGGATGCAGCGCGTTAAGTTGGATACTTTCTCTCCTAGCCTGCCGTTCGCTGAAAGAGATTGCTTTAATTTGATGTCATTCACCAGTAAGTTAATCACAAGTTCTGGACGTGACAAATAACTAACTCTGACGCAAGTTTGGGTTTCGCTTTTATGGATTAATTATTAAAATAAAATCTGATGTTATTTTTGTATAATTATGAACAGGAAGAAGATAAAACAGCAGAGGAAGGAAAGTAAAATAAAAAAATATATGCAATATTTTTCTTTCACTAGCGCTCTACTTAAATAGTAACTCAAACTTTACTTTTTTACAAAAACAGATTTATTTCCTTTCTTTATCGGACGCCCAGTGAATGGGTATATGTGGCGTAAGGTGATGACAAACCCAACAGTCGATTGATGACTGTCGACTGACTGTAAAACCGCCCTGCGAACTCTTTAAAATGTCGGAGTAAGTTAGGTTTGGCGAATCTGGGGTTCTCATCCAACCAATCCCGCTCCATTATGGAATATACTGATTCGCCTGGATTAACTGATTCGCCACATCACCCGTCAATGTTAATTAGGTGATTCCCCCGACATAAACCCACATTTTTTTCCATTTTCCAGTTTCCCATACGGACTAAATCCCGACCTTGACCTTAAGCTCACTTCGAAGACAAACATTACTCAGTAACACGTAACAATCTTCTTCACAAAACATCACTATCATTGTTCGTTTTATTAAAATAAAAGTTGGGGATATTTTTCGCTCAGTAGTGAGCTTTAGAAGATAATCAGTGAAAGAAATACAATCGCCAAAAGATAAGCGTTTTACCGTTCTTTTTCTTTGGATTTGTTGTATTATGAGAACTTGAAATTGTTAAATTTGCTAAGGATAGGTAGGAGAAGTAAGACACTCGTGTGCGGATGACATTTTATCTTTTTTCGTAATAAAAACAGATACCCGGATTTTTTGTATTATGTTTACACGCTAGTCTCATCATAGCTCGCTGAAAGAGCACTTGAGATTATAAAATATGCTGTCTCTCGTTGGAAGCTAATTTTTCGTTTCAGACTTAAAAGTTTAAAAACCAATTTGAGTTCGAACTCTAGGTGAACCGCATGCAACTATCAATAAAATAACTGATCTGTGATTGTATGAGATTCACCCATCGCAGTGTAGTTTAAAGTTTTCTTTTATTAATAGAATATGATGTTAGCCTGAAATTATTTTTCCTTCATGTATTTTGCATCAACAGTCAAACCATGTTTTTTACCAACATGGCCAGCTGTTTGTACTCCGAGATCGTTAACATAAATAAAACATCTAATTCAGTTCTCATTCGCACTCTTTCTGTGGAAATTTTCGACCATCAAAGGGGGTTGGATCACACATTCATTATTTATAATAATAATAATGATAATAATAATAATAATTATTATTATTATTATTATTATTATTAATATTATTATTATTATTATCATTATTATTATTATTATTATTGTGATTAATTTATCTATTGCTAATATAAAAAGGTAAAGTCAACTTTATCCTAAATGTCTTGATATTTACATCGTTGAATTTTTACATGTATATCTTTCAGTAAGTAAAACATCACTTTTGTATTTTATTTTGCTTTATCTATCTCGAGTTTGAATCTTCGAGCTTCACCTTATGATTAAAATCCAATACTGAACTTTTATCAATTTATGAAGTCGGCTTATTTTGTATTAATTTACATTTTTTTGAGTTTAGATAATAGTTCAAGGTTTTAATTATATATATATATATGTATATATATAATATATATATAATATATATATATAATATATATAATATATATATAATATATATATAATATATATAATATATATATAATATATATATATAATATATATATAATATATATATATATATATATATATATATATATATATATATATATATATATATATATATATATATATATAGATGTAGGCAAATTGAGGCATCTTGTTGGGGGTTGAAAATATAGGTTCTTTTTATCAATTCTACATTTTTAACCATAGAAAATATTATAATGTTTAAAAAACCTGCCACTTTTCATGTAATTTCTTACTATAGAACCAAAGATTTTAGTATGTCAATATTCACTTTGGCTATAGGTATAGATATTTGCCAATTTTATAAGCTCTAAATCTCGCCGACTATTGATCAGAATTTAACAAATGAATGCTCGTTAGAAGACTAATGACCTGAATTTTGTAGTGGGCTATGTGACACTTATCCAAACTGTCGCACGTTATTGTTTAATGAAATAGGGGATCTCTTTTCTATATTAAATTCACGTAAAATGAGCACCTACTTTATGGCTAGCTTGGCTATAAAGTGGGTGTTTATTTTACATTCAGTTACAATAGAATAGTTATCCCCTATTTCTTAAAACTATAATTTATTCATATTACTCATTTTCTTGTATTTTAACTGTAGTTATCGTTTTTCAGCACATTCGAAAACATACAATAGTGGTAATTTTAAAGGATTTTTGTAGGTAGAAACATACTGCACATTTACCAATATTTCAATTATAGTTATTTCTTTTCCTAGCTTTGCATATGAATTACAAAATCTCTCTCTCTCTCTCTCTCACACACACATACACACACACACATATATATGTATATATATATATGTGTGTGTGTGTGTATGTTTGTGGGTGTATGCATGTGTAACGTAGTCATTACATGTCAACACTCGGGCCCCACACGTTGTGTGCAGACAGTCGCAAGAAAACAAAGACAAAGAATAAATTCGACTCCATTTTTTCAGTTGAAACAACATACATTTATGTACAGGTACTTTAAGAACAACGTCTTGTGTCTTGTGCAAAAGTCTTCTCGTACTCAGTATGATTAGCAAGACTTCGCCGTGTCGAACACGTGGTACTTCGTAATTGTCCGGTCATATGTATCAAACGCCATCCCTGTCAATCTCGAGTCACGTTTGCAACACGTCAAATTTCTGTTTTGTTTTTCGAGCCACATTTTCCTGTTTTATAATCTTTTTGTTTCTTTCTTCTTTGCTGTGCTATCAACTCGCACACGGCTCTGTCATTTGCACACGCTGATTGTCTTACAGTTGTTGTTGCTGCTGCTTCCGCCATATGCACGTCTATGTATATATGTATGCATATATGTTGTTTTGCATCGTTTATCTTCTGCTAAAACACTTTAAAATATATATTTGTCACAGATCTTAATCTCAATAACAAATTTAAAATGAATATAAAGAAATTGCAAAAAATCCTGGTGCATTTCATCTTTGACGATACTCAAGGCAACATCATAAGTGCATTTAAGAAGTTTTATTTTCACGCAAGCAGAAAGGTCAGCCATATAAAACTAAGAATAACCACATAGTTTTATAGATTTAAAAATAGGAGTTGGTGTTTAGGGAAACAATGGGTTAGTTTCTTACTTAGTAAATAATACCGCATATGCAGAGTCCATAACCTACATACTTGATATGACAAAGGCGCGTTTGAAATGAATGTTTTCATTTAGAGCGCAATATAACCATGATATTTGATTTTTGAATTTTGAACGTTAAGCCTTTATCACAGGTCAAGTAGAAAAGCTAGGCATATAAAGTCAGCAAGTGTTTCTTTGATATGAAATGGACACTTCAGAAATGAATGTTTCTGTTTAGAGCACAATTAAACCATGATACTTGACTTTTGGATTTCAAACTTTAATTTCAGTCATTATAGTAGAATAATTTAATGATAACAAGAGTACGTTCTCTACAGGTCAATGTAAACTACAATGTATTCTGGACTACGGAACTGCAGAAAAGGTTTCACTGATTTGGATGACAATAAAATATAGGAGTGTGAACCATTCATTCCCGGGTAACATCGGAACTCCCTGCCACTAATTATTGCGGGGGACCATATGTCGCTTATAAAAGTCGTCCCATCTGCTGAGAAGAAAGAAAAAATAGAATGAAACAGATAATCTTAACAATAACCACACGGTTTTATAGATTAAAAAAAATGAGTTGGTGTTTAGGGAAACAATGTTTTCATTTCTTACTTAGTAAATAATGCCGCATAAGCAAAGTCCATACACTAGACACTTGTATTTAAAAATAATTTCAATACTGGTTGAAAGACACAGGTACTTTTTTGTGGTCCGTTCAAAAAGTCTAAAAGAAAAAAAAAATATATATCCTAATACATTCTCACAGCAATTTCTAGATAAAAATATATCAAAATCTATCTCGAGATATTTCAAAGTTATCTTCCATCTTATATCTCCGATATAAAATAAATTCATTTCTCTTGTCTAAATGAACCTCTCTGCCGTTTAAATAATTATAATAATTTGGTGTAGACATAGGTTGAAGCTGCATTAACACCTTCTTGGCGTATTGATTGTACGAATGGTTTTCCATCGTAATTCCCGGTGTAAGGTCTTTCTTTTAAAATCACTGAAATGTTTTTGAGAATGGTCTGGCACTTTTTATCAGTAATTGAAGCAAAGTGCTAAATAGTAATTTTGTTTCCAATTCTTGGCAATGTCGAAATAACACTCTCATCCACTGTGTTCGTATTTGGGAAAATTGGTACATGGTCCACACAATTTTTAGCCTTGTAGTTGCAAATTAGTGGACATTTCGATTTTGTTTATGTATTGATTATTTGAAGTATTTTTTCTACATTTTTTCTCATTTTACTTGTGTTGCCTGAGTTTTCTGCGCATAGAAACTCATTTTTATGTTTCAATTTAAGTTATGATTAAGCATTGCAACATAGACAATAATTGTCTTTCGACATTAATTTTCGGTCTTTAATTATAAGTTACGATTTCTGTTTCCATATAAAAAAGAAGCTTAATTCAGTATAAAAGAGTGGGACAAACGACATTATTTAAATCATAGGAACTAAAACTAAAGGTTTCTTAAAACAGTCTGCAAAGACTGCAGTTAAAGGCGTTCATGTCATTGTGACTGTTTTCAAAGCTCTTTTTAAATACACCACACACTTTTATTTCGCATGGTATTTGTGGCATATATGTTTTTTTTTTTCGTTTTTACCTATATGACTAGCGGGGTTACCCGGCGTGCCTGGTTGTTTGTAGATGTAAAAAAAAGTGTTTCGAACCCGAAGGCGGAAAAGAAAGTGAAAGAAAACGTGAGATTTTACTGTTATGCTATGAGTCCATAGGAAGTGATAAGCGTTTAAATTTAGCGATATCAATGAATAGCAATTGTCTGATATGAGGGGTTTCCCCGACATTGACCAAAGCTAATTGCTTTTTGAACATCCCGGCATGAAAGGCCGGGTAGCGGCTGTATTTATTTGCTTCGCCACTGAGCAAATTAGGCACAAGGCCGTATTTTAATGTGGAGAGAGAGGGAGGGCGAGGGAAAGGGGGATCCAGCTCCCGAGAGGTGGGAAATGGGAGCTGGATAGTAACTGTGGTCGTAGGGCGATCCCTACATTGACCAAGTTTAGATATGTGGGGTTATTCCCCACATATGGTCTTTGCTAGTCATAGCTGGTCTTTACTTGCAGCATCTGCCGGAACAGACACTACACTCTGATCTTGTCCCCCGTGCCACAAAGGGCCGGGTAGCGGCCTTGGCTTTTGATTTAGTTTCGCTTTTATACGAAAAAGCCGAACAAACACGCGAAAGGAAGGAATAGTGTGAATTTTATAAAAAACGATTAAAATAAATCTAGAGATTACGCCCCTTCGCAAATCCTAGATATTATGATCTGGGGTGTATATAGAAAGTTCTAAAGAATAGTAACCCCCCCCGAGAACCCCGGCGAAAAAAGCCTTAGCTTTACATACAAAAACGCGCGCGGCCGTTGTGTCTTATATATATATATATACATATATATATATATATATAACTACTTCATTTACTCACATAAAATTAATATACGAAAGTATAGATTTATGCGTAAACTTTAAGTATTTACTTCAAAAGTGCTCAATACGTAGGTAGAGCTAGTTAGTTATTTATAAAATATATATGGCGATTAAGCTACACTGAATATTCGGCGTTTCATCCACTCTAGGATTCCTCAGGCTTATGCGCATAAGCCTGAGGAATCCTAGAGTGGATGAAACGCCGAATATTCAGTGTAGCTTAATCGCCATATATATTTTATAAATTACTATATATATATATACATATATATATATATATAGTCATCCACATACAGTACTGTTTCGCTGTTTCACAGCTCATCAGTTCGGCTAGACATATATATATATATATATATATATATATATATATATATTATGCTAATCTCAGTCTTTTCTACAAATACTTGACTGCGTGTATTCCTAAGAATTGTCTAATCTATTTACGGTGGCCAAATCTGCAATTTAAAAACCAACAACACTCTAACAATTACAAACCATCGAAGAGATTAAAACTTAAACCGTTCGAAGCAGGAAGATGCATTCGTGACGAGATCAACCCAAACTGCATATCTACTGGGGAGTGTGCCACCTGGTCAGCAGCATCAGTATACAGCAACTCCCTAACAAATCCATCATTAAGAAGTGTTTCGGCTTGGAATCTTCTAAGGTTGAAGACATTTTCAGTTGTTCGGAATCTAATATAAACACTCACATCACAGTCGCGGAAACGATATCAGAGCACAGTAGTCAGAGAGAGCGAAAACAATGTTGGCGTAAGTATCCCATTTTGCTTCACTCCATTATCAATAGCTAACCATTAAAATTGACACAATATTCGATACCATGATATAGTTGCTTGAACTTTTCCGTAAAAGCAGGTGTACAGCCAAATTTTCCCTGCACTTTCCAGAGAGCCGCACGGTGTTAAACGCTTTGGTTAAGTCCTCATATACCTGGCAAAGAAGCATACGCTGCTCACGGCACTTTTCTAAAACACCATATCCGCGGTCCGTCGTCCACCTCTAAAACCAGACTGGGATACCGGAAGCATATCAGGACAAATATACTTCTCCAATCGGTTTAGTAAAAGCTGTGCAAATACCTTTCCAACTGCAGTCAGCAGCGACACACCGCGATAGTTTACACATTTAGACATTGCACCCTTTCCTTTGTACAACATAATCAGGATGGCATCTATCTAGTCTTAGAACCAGGTAACCCTGCCATACTGACAGAATCAAAGATTGGACTGCATAATGTACATTGACACCATCACGTTTCAGCTACTCAAGGGGAATGCTACGCAGCCGCGCGGCTTTGTTCGAGTTCATCTGCTTTTTGCAATCAACTGTCTCCACAACAGTTGGCTCAGCAATTATTTCTGAACTACGAAAAACTGAGAGATACTTTCCATTGCAGCAACATTAACATTGTATGGTTGTGAAAGAGATAACACAAGTGTTCATGCTATCGATACAGAATTTCATTTGAGGCTTTTAACAAGGTTCTCCTATCCCTCGTATGAAATACTGTAGTTGGAAAGGATTTAGGCATATGGAGACATACATACACACATACACACATACATACACACATACACATACATACATACATACATACATACATACATACATACATAACAACATAATACAGAAATGCATACATACAGACAAACGTACGTACATACTTAAATCAGAAATCTCATATATAATTTTAATTTGATATATATATATATATATATATATATATATATATATATATATATATATATATATATATATATATAAGTGAAAATGTCTGTTCCAGTGTGGGTATGTCTGTGTGGATACATTTCTCTACAAAATACCTCTATCAATTTTCGGTTTACAGGCTCGAGATTTGATATAAGGGGTGTTGAGATTTGGGAAAATCCTTTGGATCGGTTTTTTGCCAGATATTTGATTGTTAAGGGGTCAAAGTTCAAGGATTTTACGTTTGAGAACTCTACGAACTCCACCGCCAATTTTGGGTCTAAACACGTGTAATTTTACATGTAGATTCTTTGGATATGGATCCAACTTTATATTTTTATTTGAGCCCAAAACAATAAATTCTAAAGAGTCATAATTGGGGTCAAATTTAAAAAAAAATGACCTCTACAGTCACAAATCACACAGCCAATTTCTGGTCTAAACATTTGAAATTTTACATAAAGTGTATTCATACGTAGGGCAAGCTTTTTAATCGTTTTTTCAAGATTCAAAAGAGCTTACGTTTCCGGTCTCTAGCTCACTATTAAACTAATTTTGAGTCTAAAGATTTGAAATTTTACATAAAAGATATTCAGACATGCAGCAAGCTTTTTAACCAGTTTTTGGGCAAAAATCTGACTGCCAAGAGGTCAAAGATGACGGAGTTGACATTTCTAGATTCTACCAAATTCCTCCCCCATTTTTGGCTCTTTGAAATTTTAAATGTAGGTTACTTTGACACGGGTCAAACATTTTAATCTGATTTTTGCCCTAAATAATAAATGTTAAGGGGCCAAAATTGGGGTCAAGTTTTAAAAAATTGACCTCTGCGGTGTCTACGAACTCCTCTCTATGGTCGTATAGAAAGCCATTACCGCATATATATATATATATATATATATATATATATATATACATAAGTACATAAAATTATGAACAGTTTATAGGGCCCGGGCAAAGTCGGGCTGAACTGCTAGTATATATATATATATATATATATATATATATATATATATATATATATATATATATATAGTCATCCACATACAGTACTGTTTCGCTGTTTCACAGCTCATTAGTGCGGCTAAACAAGCAACTGTATATATCTATCTATCTACGTATATATATATATATATCTATATATATATATGTCAGGTCATGTCATATGCTACTGGTACCATGTAACCCAGTACTACCTGCCTCATGGTCGGGTCACCGGCGACTAAACTGGTTCCCCCACCAGACTTGTTTGGTGAGGAGGGCGGCTAGTCTCCCTGAAGGATTTAAAACAAGACCTTCCAAAGGGCGAATGAACTCCTTTTCTGGGTCAACGGCCAACTAGCACAGTGTATATTTGTGTGTGTGTATATGTGTATTGGGGTGGAGAGGGCTCCCGTAAGCCGTGGTGAATGCAACCTTTCTAGGAGAAGCAAATCTCTGATTTAAAAAACCATAAAGCGGGAGACCAGTACCCGCATTAAGCTGGTCTGCAGTTTAATTTGTTGCTGGCTATCTTGCTCTTGCTTGTTGCTGGATCTCAACATTTTGAACCGAGAGAGAGACTTAGCTGTCGTACAAAGCTAAGACTCTGTAACATCATCTTTGTATAGATACTCTCTCAGGCATTTGGGCTCATGAATTTTAAATGTCTGAGGGAGTGGCACTCGTCTGACAAGAGACGTTGCAATCATCATATATATATAAACACTCACATCACAGTTCTACTATATATATATATATATATATATATATATACATTGCTGATCAAAAATTTAAGACCACTTAAAAATCTTTAAAAAAAAACAACCTTTTTTTGAAGGATAGATTTTAAACTCTTCCGACTAAAGGTTACCAATACTACAATCTAACAGGTTATGGAAAAATAAAAAGCTACATTCCAAAGATTTGTATTTAAAATTCACATTTTTATTAAATTAGGCTTTTTACACATGATCAACATCATGAGGCCAGTAACAATAATTCTATTAAATTGTACAAAAAGTACATGAAAAGTGTATGAAAACATTCAGCAATCAAACGTAATAATGATTTCTACCTCAGCAGTATTTTGATGACTTCAAAAATTCTTTGGGGTATGCTAGAAATCAGGGTTTCCATTAAGGTGTGGGGAATCCTGCTCCAGTTTCAGAAGATGGCTTCACGAAGTTCATTTTATTGTTAAATATTGTTTGCCATTTCGATAAGCCTCTCTTGTCATCCATCCCCAAACATTTTCAATTGGTTCAAGTACAGTGAACATGCAGGATGTCTCAAGAGACGGACTCCATTTTCATGTAGAAAGCTCAAAGTCCGTCTTGCAGTGAGTATTGCAGCATTATCCTGTTGGAATAACCATCCATCCCTACACACATGATGACCCTCCATCATCAAAAGTGATGTAAGCATGCTACAGCATGCTAACATAATCAGCTGCTGTTTGACGACCCTGCATTACCTGGAGCTCCATCGTCCCTCTGTAAGAAAAGGCATCCTATAACATTACGAACCTTCCACCACTATGATGTGTGAAAAAACTTGAAGTGCGAATATCGCAATAACGTCCCACATTTGGTATTCACAACCACACCTTAAGCAGTCCACTTTGTTACGTGGAAGCAATCGAGGAATTTGTTTACGCTTTTTATTTGCAATGCTATTTTGTTATAAGTGTCGTCTGATGGTTATTTGACTGCAATCAGCATTTGTAACCGCCTTAATTTGACTAGAAGAAAGCCCTCTGTCATTTATAACAACTCGTCTGTATCTTCTACTCAATGCAGGAGAAATGTTGCGGGTTTTCCAAAGGATTTTGCTTTTCCATAATTCTCCGTGTTCTTTAGAAAGTTGCAAATAACAGTTTTACTGCGATTTACCTTAGCTGCTATCACTGGCCGTGACAAACCTTGCTTTTGGAATCTTAGGATTCGGGAGCGCGCAACTTCGATTAGTTTTCTTGCTTTAGGCATGGTAACACTTTACGCAGCGATTGCTAATCTCTAACTGAACTAAAAACATTAGAATTACCAAAAAATCCAACAATTAATACCCTTGGTCTTATAATGTTGAATCATGTGTAAAAAGCCAAATTTAATAAAAATGCAAATTAAAAAAAAAATTGGAATGTTCCTTTTTGTTTCCATAACCTTTTAGATTGTAGTACTAGTAAACTTTAGTCAAAAGAGTTTAAAATCTACCCTTAAAAAAAGGTTTCTTTTAAAGATTTTTAAGTGATCTTAAATTTTGCATCAGCAGTGTATATGTATATTAGTAACCTTCCAAATTAAATATGATCAGAGATTCATACATTATTGTCAAATTCACCAACCTTGACTCAACGGATCATGCGTAACATCTGTATTTTTTCATTTCTTCTTGTTTAATCAAGCCGAATTTCTATACTTTTTTACTGATTCATTTCGCACGAAGAGAAAATGAACATCAGTTTAATGACTTTTCATATGAAAAAAGGTAATTCATCAAATATCAATGACAAATACGTCTAGACCGAGCCACGATGATTGGATGGCTTTAACAACATGTTAATATAATTATTGTTAGACTCTTACAAACAGGATGTCGCAAACAAGGGTTTGGCACTTACGCTGATTCCGCTTCGATGATATGTTAGGGACGCCCGAATAATCAGCTGCTTTTGTTTTCTTTCGAATTTGATGTAATCAATCTAGTTGATACTAAAATGCGTAGATGTCATCATTACTATTTTAAGAATGAAGTAACGAAAGACCCGAAGCTAATGACAAAGATAACACACATATTTGAACACATACATACACATATATGTATAAAATAAACATCAATTCATTATAATATATATATATATATATATATGTAAATTTTTGGTACAGCAGAATGGAAGGAGAAATTTCAGAGGAAACATAATTTAATTTAAATACCAAAAAAAAAAAAAACAAGAAATGGGCAGGTGAAATTAAAATTTTCCCTAAGGCCTTATCGTCTGACCCTCTAAGAGGAAACGTCAGAATGATAGATTAAAAACTAAGAAAACGAATGAGGGAAGAGGGGAATTTTGGTTACAGTTGGAAGAACAGTGGAGAAAAAAAAAAAAAAAAATCTCACTGTTCAGGTGGTTTTAAATCAATGAATATCTCCAACTGATGTCTAAGAATCTTTTGTCTACACAGGCTAGGTCGAGAGTTGTTAATAACTAACGTCTCAATGATATTGAGATGATAGTTCGACCTAGCACTGTATAAAACAGAAAACCACCCATCGGAATATTGATCGGCACACCTATTTATACTCAACAGGTGATCGCCAATGGCAGACTAAAGATTGTTCTTCTAAAAGACTAAAGTTGTTCTTCCAACTGTAACCAAAATTCCCCTCTTCCCTCATTCGTTTTCTTAGTTTTTAATCTATCATTCTGACGTTTCCTCTTAGAGGGTCAGACGATAAGGCCTTAGGGAAAATTTTAATTTCACCTGCCCATTTCTTGTTTTTTTTTTTGGTATTTAAATTAAATATATATATATATATATATATATATATATATATATATATATATATATATATATATATATATATTATGGTTTGTCTAGCCGCACTCATGAGTTGTGATACAACGAAACAGTACTGTATGTGGATGACAATTAAAGCCCCCCTCTTTGGGTTGAGCACTTTGTAAATATATTTTCACCCGACGCGTATTTAAAAGCCCACTATTAATTTGTTTGTAAACAAGCTGATGGTTCGAGCACTGTGCGACGGGAGGGTGTGAATTTAATACACACTCTAGGAGAAATATTTACAGCCCTGATTCGTAGCCGAATGGTGAGAGTTGCCGACTGTCAATGCGATGGTTTTAGGTTCAATCCACGGCTGGGGAAAGGTGTTTGTCTAGCCGCACTGATGAGTTGTGATACAACGAAACAGTACTGTATGTGGATGACAATATATATATATATATTATAATAAATTGATGTATATTTTATACTAGCGTGGGTACTCGGCGTAGCCCGGGTGTTTGGAGGTGTGTGATGAGCAAAAAAAAAAAAGGAGTAGTAAGAAGGCAGGCACGAACCTGTACCGCGAAGAAGGAAAAGAACGTGAAAAAACGTGATGTCTTTGCTGTTACAACCACCGCCAAACCCGAAGTGACGTTGCTTTAAATTAAGGCTTGACAATCGAAAAAAGGGGATGATTTTCGAAAATATCGGCGAAAAAAAGCAACCCCTCCCTATATATATATATATATATATATATATATGCCAAGAAAATGTTTTTAGCCAATTTTTCGGTATTTGTCATGCAAAGGCTCGAGTTTCAAAACGCTACTAATCTTGTGAAAATCCGTCGCTTCTGTGGAAAGTTTTAGGCAGGCATGCAAATATACATGCATAGATGTATATATTTGTACCTCAAATTTTCGACCCAAACCGATTAAAACGCTTGGCCTATCTCTGAATACCCTTTATGTAAAATTTCAAATGTTTAAACCAGAAATTGTCTGAGTAATTTGGTGGAGACCGCAGAGGTCAATTCTTTTTAAACTTTAACCCCTATTATGACCTCCTTAACATTTATTGTTTCGGGCTCAAATCAAGTTATTAAGTTAGATCCATGTCCAAGGAACCTATATCTAAAATTTCAATTGTTTATACCTACAATTGGTGGAGGAGTTTTGTAGAGTTCTCAAAGGTTAAATCGTTGAACATTGGCCCCGTAACAGCCAAATTTCTGGCGAAAAACAGATTACAAAGATTTTCCCAAATCTCACTACCCTGGTTATCAAATGTCGAGTCTGTAGACTGAAAGTTGACAGAGTTATTTCGTAGGGAAATGTACACAGACAGACACATAGACACACGCATAGACAGACATACACTTTCACTTATATATATATATATATATATACATATATATATATATATATATATATATATATATATATATATATATATATATATATATATATATATATATATATATACACTAGCTGTTCTGTCCGGGTTTGCTTGGGCCCTATGTACTGTCCATAAATTTATGTGCATATGTATAGATAAAAAAGTGTGAATATGTACGGTAGGGAAGTGTACACAGACAGACCGACAGACAGACATTTTCACTTTTATAGATATACTAGCATTTCAGCCCGGCGTTGCCCGGGTGTTTGGAGGTGTATGCTGAACAAAAAAAAAAACAAAAAAAACAAAAAACAAAACCGGTAATTTTTTTAACTTTGACCCCTATTATGACCACTTAACCTTTATCTTTTTGGGCTCAAATCAAGTTATAAAGTTAGATCCATGTCCAAGAAACTAATATCTAAAATATCAAGTGTGTGGACACAAAATTGTCGGAGGAGTTTTGTAGAGTTCTCATAGGTCAAATCATTGAACTTTGACCCCTTAACAGCCACATTTCTGGCCGAAACCGAATCACATCGATTTTTCCAAATCTCAGTACCCTGTATATCAAGTTTCGAGTCTGTAGACTAAAAATTGACAGAATTGTTGCGTAGGGAAATATACACAGACACACAGACAGACCGACAGACAGACACACAGACAAGTTAACTTTTATAGATATATAGATAAACTAGCATTTCCGCCCGGCTTTGCTCGAGCCCTATGTACTGTTCATAAGGTTATGTGCATATGTGTATATTAAAATGTGGGAATATGTACAGTAATGCCTTTCTGTATCATAGTCTTCCTTAACTACTATATAGAAAAGACAGACAGATATTTTCATTTTTCTGGATAGATAGATAGATTGGATGCAATATATAGTAATGATTTAAAAAGTATTAAAAGAAAAAAGACTCATACGCCACCACCGAGAATCGAAACCAAAACGTTCAACTCACGCATTATTGCCTCTGCCGTTAATGACTGGTCTATGAAAACATGGTTACTGCAAGACTAAAAATTAAAACATGAACCAATAGCTACTAAGTTATGCATTCGTAATGCCGGCGTTCGACCTTCACCTGGCAAATTTCTTCTTTTTTTTAAATTTTTACAATTTTACACCGATTTTTCCTAGGTAAAATCCAAATATAAAGTTTTACATGGATTCAAATACCTTATATATGAAGTTTCCTTTCTGTAGACAAAAAACTCTTGGAGGAGATTGGTAGGCAACATTTGTTAAACAAAAATATATGCGTATACATAAATATATATGGGAACAGTTTTGTGTTTACTATAAACCTTTTACGCAAATATAAATCATGTAGAATATCTACACGCAACTGTAAATCATGTAGATTATCTGCATGGATATAATTAAACGTAATAGTAAACTAAAGATGATCATCCCATAAAAAAACCGAAAAAAATTTATAGGGAATTAATTAAAATTAATGTGTAAAAGAATATGCAAATAGGCTAGATCTTTTGCTAGTGAATGCAATTTCACAACCCATGTATAAGAGAGTTGTATTTTCTTTTTAAATTAATTGAAAAGCGGCTTGCCTTTTTTTCTGTTGTTCTTGCGCTTCGGGCCGCGAACAAAGTGTAGCATATGTTCCGGCAGATACTGCAAGCAAAGACCCTATGTGGGGGCGACCCCACACATAAGATGTTGGTCAATGTAGGGGCAACCCTTCATACCAATTGTCACTATCCAGCTCCCCTACTCCTCGGGGACTTAGTCCCTATTTCCCCTTCACTCCTCACATTAAAAATCGGCCTTGTGCCTAATTTGCTCAGTGGGGGAGCAAATAAATACCAACCGTTCATACCAATTGTCACTATCCAGCTCCCCTACTCCCCGGGGACTTAATCCCTATTTCCCATTCACTCCTCACATTAAAAATCGGCCTTAGCCTAATTTGCTCGGTGTGGGAACAAATAAATACCAACCCCACATATAAGACCTTGGTCAATGTAGGGGCAACCCTTCATACCAATTGTCACTATCACGTTCCCCTACTCCCCGGGGTGTTGGTCCCCATTTCTCTTTCACTCCTCACATAAAAAATCGGACTTGTGCCTAATTTGCTCGGTAGGGGAGCAAATAATTCTTGTTGTTCTTGGACTTCGGGCCGGGATCAAATGTAGTATCTGTTCTACAGATGCTGCACTTAAGGTAATTTGTCCCGAACAATGGAGGGGAAACCCTCTATACTGGGACAAATATTATTTTTGATCCAAACCAGAGTTAAACTTTTGCCTTTTTTTTTTTCGGGGAGCTGGTTTAACCTAACGACCTCGCTTCACATTTTGCTTTGGTAGAAAAGAGGGGGTTTAATATGAATATCAATACACACACAAAAAACTAATTTATAACAGTATATAATATATATGATGATTGCAACGTCTTGTCAGACGAGTGCCACTCCCTCAGGTATTGAAAGTCCATGAGCCGAAAATGACTTTAGTCCTATCGGCAAAATTCACACGCGCAAGGAGACATGACACTGAAGATGGTCACTGGTATATATATATATATATATATATATATATATATATATATATATATATATATATATATATATATAAATTATAACACGGAAATTACATAATTGTCGATGCATCGACAATTATGTAATTTCCGTGTTATAATTTTTATCTTATTGCTCTGTTTACCACATTGAGCTCTCATACCCGGATTTCCTCTGGATTTATTCCATTATAACACTATATATATATATATATATATATATATATATATATATACAAGCACGCATACATACATACATATATACACATACACACATATAACCACATATATGCATACATACATAGACATTACATATACGCATAAATACACATACTTATACATACATAAACATACACAAGACGATCATTGGCATACATACATATATATATATATAAACGCAAATATACATATATACACATACACACATACATATCTGTAAACATACACAGATATATAAATATATACATACACAATGAATAATACACATACATACGTATACATACACACATGAATACATGCAGATATACATGCATACACACATATACAAATACATACACACATATACATATATATACAAATACGTACAAATATGCACATATATATACATACACTAGCCTACATGTACATACATGTACATAAATATGCACTCATACACATATATATACATGCACATACATACATACACCCATATATGCATACATACACATAAACATGCATACATCCGCATGCATACACCCATGCATAAATACACATACACACGCATATATACACATGCACACACATGCATATATACACATACATACATACACAGAGACATATATACACATACATGTATACATATATATACACAGATATACACACATATACATACACATGTACATAAACATACATACACCTATACATACATATATACATAGATGCATATAATGATGGCAGATCAATTATTACATGCTTCCAGCATTTCAGACCCACACGCATCACCCTTTTTCCATCGCAATAGGACAATTTTTTTACAGACAAACGCCTGAGGAGTATCTATACCTGATGGTGTTACACAGTTTTAGCTGTGTACGACAGCTAAATCTCTCTCTCAGTTCAAAATGTTGACATCCGGCAACAAGCAAGACCAAGATAGCCAGCAACAAGTCAAACTGCAGACCAGCTTAATGCGGGTACTGGTTTCCCGCTTTATTTTTTTTAACTCCGTTATTTGCTTCTCCTAGAGGGGTTGCCTTCACTACGACTTACGTGAGCCCTCTCCACCCAGCGTACACATGGAAATAAACACATGTGTACATACATATGTACGCCAACATACGTATGCATGTGCACACACATACAAACATAATCAGGTAGAGGCACACATATACGCATGTACACACATATGCATATACATGCGTACACACATGAATAAATATTCCTCAAATCATAAATAGTAAGTGACCAGCGACTGGACCGTTTTTGTCCCTTTTCCTTCCTGCTCGGATTTTTATTTATTTTAATAAAGTTTGTTTTAGACTCATTCTTCTGCAGAACATGCCAATAATGTTGACCAACTCACACATAATTTTCCAAATAACCGACGAGAATACAGTCCAACTGAAAATGATTTAAAGACGCTTGAAATTTTTAAAAATAAAGTTTGTTTTAAACTCATACTTCTGCAGCACATGACAATAATGTTGACCAACTCACACATAATTTTCCAAATAAATCAACGTACGAACCGACGAGAATACAGTCCAACTGAAAATGATTTAAAGACGCTTGAAATTTTTTAAAATAAAGTTTTTTTTTAACTCATACTTCTGCAGCACATGACAATAATGTTGACCAACTCACACATAATTTTCCAAATACATCAACGTACGAACCGACGAGAATACAGTCCAACTGAAAATGATTTAAAGACGCTTGAAATTTTTTAAAATAAAGTTTGTTTTAAACTCATACTTCTGCAGCACATGGCAATAATGTTGACCGACTCACCCATAGTTTTCCAAATAAATCAACGTACGAACCGACGAGAATACAGTCCAACTGAAAATGATTTAAAAACGCTTGGATTTAAAAAAAATAAAGTTTGTTTTAGATTCATACTTCTGCAGTACATGACAATAATGTTGACCAACTTACACATAATTTTCCAAATAAATCAACGTACGAACCGACAAGAATAGAGTCCAACTGAAAATATATTTATATAAAGTAGTAGCGTCCGTGTATGTGTGTGTCTCTGTGTACAACTCCCAATGACCAACGGAATGTAAAGGCCAAATATGTCTACACCCTTCCTGGTCAAGAAATATTAATGCCCATGTTAGCACACTTCTGTCAAAGGAGACATTATATTGTATACGGACTTTCAATATATAGCATTCTTCAAACAACATTTACATTATCGAGTTACGGTCATTGACATATTACATTAAAATAAATCTATTTAAATAATTACCTCGATGACATTAGTTATTCGACATCATAGTTTTGTTTCAACTGAACTAATTAAAAAATTATTTAGTCTATTTAAAGTACAAGTTATATTTGATTTAACTGATTTTGTTTGAAATCAGAATCCGTTTTGTTTTCAAATCAAATACCAGAAAACAAAAAGGGGAAATAACTGTGATAGTTTAATTGAGACGGATCACGTTATTAAATATTTGTTTTCATTTCGAAATATTATTCTAAGCTGCATTATTATTTTTATTTTTAATTCGGAGGAATATTTTTCGCTTATTCTTAATTTTTAAGTAACTTTTCTATTTGTTAGAGAAAAATAATTAAAACTAATGTCTTCATTTACTTGCATCCTCACGAGGGAAGAGTTAATCAGAGACACATGTGAACAAGATCCATCATCCTCTGCTCTTTTTGTTTATAAAATTTAATCGGTGTTGCTTAGGATTTATTATAATAATTATACCATAGCAAGTGTGTTTAATTGCCTGCGAAACAGATTTTCTTTATAATTTATGTAATATCTTAAATTGAAAATGCTCAATTTTTACGACGTGACCCAGCGTCGTTTAACCCCTAGAAAAAAAGGGTCAATGTCAAATTTCTTTCCAACTCCTAAAAAAACTTGAAAATGACAGCTTTTAACGGTTTTCGATGGTGCTGAACGCGAATATTACATATAAATTTGGGGCAGATAAGTAGTTTTCATGATATGAAAAATTACTTTTTCAAAAAGTGTGGGATTACTTTCCTATATAAATTTAACGTAAAATGGGCACCAATTTTCTAACCACCTAATAATTTGTTCATGTCATAAAACAAATTTAACTGTGGCATTCGTTTTTAGCACCACCGACAACCGGCGCTGTGTTTTTACTAAGAGATTCGTTTATGTTTTCATAATTTAGGACGTAAATAATACTGTCAGTAAGCTTACACGAGCGGTTTACAAAAAAAAATATATATATTTTAGGTGGATATTCAATTATAGAATTTACATAGTTTTTACCAGGTGCTTAACCGCCTCCTAATGTAAACATGATTTTTGTGAAATGTTAAACTGCAGAAGCACCTATTAACAACTATACAAGTTGTATAATCAAAAAGGAACGAAAAACAAAAATATGCTTTTGTAAACTCACTAACAGCGTCCTAAATTATGAGATGAAAAAATGAACGCATCTCTTACTAAAAAAGAAACGGCGCAAATTTTCGGGAGTGCTGAAAACGAATATCACAGTTAAATTTGTTTAGGATATTAAGAAATTACTAGGTGACCAGGTGGGTGTTAATTATACGTATTATTGATATAGGAAAGTGATCCCACACTTTTAAAAAAAAGTAATTTCTTCATATCATGAAAACTACTTATCTGCCCCAAATTTAAACGTAATATTTCTTTTCAGTATTACGGAAAACCATTAAAATTCGTCATTTTAAAGTTTTTTGGGAAGTTGGAAAGAAACTTGACATTGACCCAAAAAATTAAGACTTGTTTTTTGTGGCCTAATACATTCAACCAGACATGTAATCTCTGGCATTTTTTCAAGTTTGGCGATCGAGTGGGGGGGGGTCAAACCTAACAAATGCAAAAATTTTTGCTTTTTTTGTTGTGGGGGGGGCAGGAATTACATTTGAAACAAAATAACGATAAATTTAATTATTTTTTATGAAACCATTCTTTATTTTCACCTGACTATTTTATAAACAGAACGAACCACAAAATATGACGAATTGATTTTTTGAAGGAGATAGCATTAGAAATATAAAATGACTAAAAATGTCATTTAATTGTTTTTGGAATTAATTTTTGGTAGATCTTTTTTTTTTGCGATCGCACTGCTATTTTAATTGAAACAAAAGTTGTAATGATTTATTTTTAATTATCTTATCTTTGCAGGGGGGTATGTCCAGTGATCAATATCCGGAGAACAGTTTCTTCTCTTAGTAGCCCTTCTGCTGAAATATCCGGTGGTGAGGGTATAACGTAAATCTTTTTTTGGGCGATTACATTTACATGTTTTCATCCGTTGCCCATGATGAAAATGATCAGTATGTAGGTGTGTTTCAAACAGAACTTCATGTCAACCCAGGCAACGCTGGGCACCCATGCTAGTATATATATATATATATATATATATATATATATTTATGTATCTATATATATATCACAATTAAATAGGCACTTTATAATATATAAGAATTGATGTAAAATTAACTGTATAATAGTGTATGCGAAATCTGCATCGATTCAAATATAATATGTAAGCGTATTTTACGACAAGGCTACGTCGGCTGTCTCTTCTAGCTTAGATAAATACGTTTGTAGTCTTGAAAAAAGAGGTAAAATAATATCAGGACGTCTCCATATAGGCTGAACATCCACAGCATGCTAACATCAATATATTATATATAAAATAGTCCGTTCTGGAATTTCCACAGGTTCCGCTAGTGTACATAAATACTGAAAGGCAAAGCGTTAATACGGGGGATTCGGAAAGCTAACGGAGCTTGTGCGTTGGCTAGACAAAAACACTCACACCTTTGTATGTTCTTGTTAGTATGTTTTTCTACTCTGTTCCTGTGTTTTGTTTTGTTTTTGTAACTTTTTAACTACAGTTATAACAAGCCAAAAACTATATGGTCCCCGACTGATGACTTTGTCATGTTTTTGAATACAAGTTAATGAAGCAACTTTAATAAAATCCCTATAAGCATGACAGTGTATTGCTTAAGTTTTTTTTTAAATATATATTCTAGTTGTTACATGTTCTGGGAGAGGTTTCACATTTGATTTTTTTTTTTTTGTTATTTTATTGATATGAAGTAAATGAACCATAACAACAACTGGAGCACCAAATCGTCACCCATTTTTATATTGACCAGGCTTAACTTTGTTTTACTTCGGTGATCTAATGAGAACATGTATGTAAACATGTTTATACCGTATTACGCAGATATTTCATCCCATAATTTTGTATTAATATTCTACTTTGGAGCGTCACAATTAGATACAAGGTTTATTTTTCATATGGAAACTATCAAGCACTCTTAAAAAGGCGTACTTTGGACAAAGTAACATCGTTCTACAAATCATATAGTATCGTTCGAAGGCCAAGTAAGAACATTTTTGTTAGAGCTTTACATAAAAGATGGAGGGAAAATATCACTATAAATGCCCTCCTGATTAATATTGGTTTTCTTTATCTCCAAAGTCAATAGTATTCTTTTTTAATGTACCTATATTTGGTCCGAGGTATCACAGAAAACAATATATCCATTTCTGATTGTGTATTGTGTCGCTTCTCACTTTTATGTATAAACATATACAAACAAAAAACTTCCAATTTTATAAATAGATATAATTCTTACAGTATACGGAATAATCACACTGGTTCTCGTTGATTAAACAACGTTGAGCCTGACCAGTACCAGATGGGTGACCATTTGGGAATTCCAAGTGCTATATGTGCTCTCCGCTTATCTCGGCATTGTTTCCAGTCGTCCTGGACTTATCCTTGCCACTAGACTCAAGCGATGCCGATTTAAGAGAAGTGTGGTTTGGGATTGCGCAACCCTTGTCACATAATTACACGCGCAACAGACCCTACAGGATGTATCCATTATCTTTCGAGACTGAACCGTAGCTTCGAATACTTTTGGTGCTGATTGCTACGGACTTTTAAGATAACTCATTTTCCTTGTTTAAAGCACAAGAATATACGCGTCTATTTGACAATTTTATTCGAGACATATATGACATAGTGTAATTCCAGCACAAGAAGGTATAACTGGCATTGCGTACAGCCTCATAAGGGAGGGGCAGCTTAGGCGTTTGTGAGCAATTTCTGGTTCTTATTACGTTTACATTTCTGCATGTCGATGCGGCCACCGAGACAAGGAGCTCATTGCAAAATCATGCGATTCGATGAAAAAAGTAATAAAAGTACAGTATATATCTGCGTCTAGGGACCTGTGCAGACGTTGCATATTTTATTTGAGGGGTTACACATGGGGTAATACTACTGCGTAAAAGTAGATGAAATTTATCTCCCGCTGTAGATTGTTTTCGAATTGAAGGTTAAACGACATTAAAAATGCTTTTAGAGGTTTTTAGAGACACACACAATGCATATAAAATATATCTGTCTATTCACTTAGGCGTTAGTTGCATTAAGCATCAGAAAAAAAAAACGTAATGATTACACCGAAACATTTTTCAAAACTACACATTAAAAGGGTATTTTGTGTTCAAACCTGTAAATTGCGCTATCAAAAACTGCAAGTTCTTGCCTGTCTGGTGTACGCTAAATATTCCATAGGCTTTAAATCGGAAAGATATCCTGTTACGTCTCTATTGGTATGTATTCCCCCCCCCAAAAAAAATGTAAAAAATAAACTATCAAAACGAGGGGAAGGTGTTATGCTATAAAATACTTGTAAAATCTGTTATTATTAATGCTTCTCTTATTTTCTCTCTAATATCTCAGCAATATTCGAAATATTGACCAGTGCATTGATCGGAATCTTGTAATATCTTATACTTCACGATTTCATGGCAACTTTCAAATGTCGACACACCCAATACAATAAAAAAAAAAAAAAATAAACTAAAATAACAAAACAGGTTAGCGTGGGTTGGTTTATCAATAGAGTGATTCCACAAATGAATTCGTGTCTTATTTGTTTCGCCTAATCTCTTTTGAACAATATACGAAATTTGTTTACAAAAACATAAAATAAAATAAGATAAAATAAAAACAAGACTATTTTCATAGATTTGTGCTATCTTTAGACGAAAGATTGCTGGTACCATTATCTATCAATATATCTATATATCTTGGGAAGCTAACTCTCACTTCGCTAATTTAGCCATAAATCCACACATGTTTTTGGCGATATTTCTCGGAAAGGGGGAAATATTTTTTTTCAGTCAGAGTCTGTGTATTTAGATCTTAAAATAGTAAGTTTACTTCTTTACATCAAGTGACTTCATGGCTTATCTGGATCGATTTCAATTATATATATATATATATATATATATATATATATATATATATATATATATATATATATAGTAAGTTATAAAAATATATATGGCAATTAAGCAACATAGGATATTCCGCGTTTCACTCACGCTAGGATTCGTCAGGCTTACCTGACGAATCCTAGCGTGGATGAAACGCGGAATATTCTGTATAGCTTAATTGCCGTAAATATTTTTATAACTTACTACCTAGCTCTACATATGTATTAGGCACTGCCGAAGTAAATACTTAAAGTTTACACGTAAAATTATACTTTCGTATATTAATTCATGTGATTAATTGAAGTAGTCATATATATATATATATATATATATATATATATATATATATATATATATATATATATATATTAAATTGTTCCTCTTAACATTTTAACAATTCTAGTGTCATCCGCATTTTTATCTTTGCATGTGATGTTGGTAGACATCACCCTAAACACTCGACTCCAAGTTAAAAAGCGATTGCCCAAAAGGACAAGATATTTTAAGAGAGCTGACCGGTAAATCACCTGGGATGACATCAGAGTTGTCCCAGGAAAACATAGCTTTTCTTTTATGTGGAACAGTGTGCAGAAACATGTTTTATTCTCAAGTCGGTTCGGTCGATATAACCTCTGGCCTTCTTTATCTTTATCTAAACAATGGCTCTTATAGTGGAAATAATGTGTCCTCTTTTTTCCAACAAATCATAGATTGTTAGAATTCAAAATATGTGTCGTCTTCATGAGATGGAAATAATGTCGAGTCGTTTCCATTTTGGATTTGTAGAGATTTCATATATTTTTCTTTAATTTCTGAAATTTTCAAATTATGTTGGTAATCATTTTTATACTATAAAATCTAAAGCTATTTTTGTTAACTTAATGTTTTTATCTTTGTTTATACACATATTGGTTGTAAATTTGCGGTCACTCAACAAATGGTGATATGCGAAAGTTGTTAGAATCAATTTAAATAAATGTGTATTTAATACTCAAAATAGTTTCAAATTTGTGGAGAATTTTTAAGACTCTTTTTTTTTCTTTTTTTTTTTTACATAGGCGTCACCACTTATCAAGGCCGATAGGATAAGGGTTAAAGAGTGTAGAGTAGTCAAAAGGACAATATAGTAATCGATAGTAATGGAAGTTCGGTAAATTTGTTAACTTAAGTGGAGCGGCTCATCAGAAACTTGTTCACGTTGGACTTGAAGATAACCATATTATAGACAGCTGGAAAGCAGGAAAACGGAAGACAATTCCACAGGCGTGCAGTTTTAAGAAAGAAGCTTTGATCATGGAATTCAATCTATTTCGCTATTAACTAAATTGGTTGCATTCTTTTTGTAATAAAAGCAAAATGATTTTTGTTCTTATTTCAGAAAAAAACTTTTTACTACAGTGAAATTTATTAATGTTTATTTTATTAATGTTTTGTTTAAGTCGATATTCAATTAATAATTCATAAATATGTGCATAATTACCAAGGCCACGTTTATCATCTATATGCTGCAAAAATTGGCTAATTTTCTCGTTCTGACATCGATATTAAAAGCAAACTGTTTTATTATTTAAATTTTAATAAAACCAACTTCTCAATATACTCATGGCTGTGCGAGCGACTACAGGAAGGGTAACTAATTTGCTTAATCATTTAAAAACCGAGCGTTAATCAATTACTTATTAATATTTTAGAAGTGAAGGGAAAATGGGGAGCAACTCCCCGGGCAGTAGGGGAGCTCGATAGTGACAATTGGTATTAAGAGTTGCCCCTAGATTTACCAAGGTCTTATATGTGGGGTTGCCCCCATATATGGTCTTTGCTTGCAATGTCTGCCGGAACAGAGTGTATTTATTTGCTCCCCTACCGAGAAAATTAGGCACAAGGCCGATTTTTAATGTGAGGAGTGAAGGGGAAATAGGAACTAACTCCCCGGGGAGTAGTGGAACTGGATAGTGATAAGTGGTTGTCTCTTCATTTACCAAGGTCTTATATGTAGGGTTGCTTCCACATATTATCTTTGCTTGTAGTATCTGCTGGAACATATACTACACTTTGAGATATTAATTGTTTTATTCACAGGAAAAAATGTCGGGAAAATGAACAAAAAACTTAGGTACACGGCCAACTCAAAAGTGGGGGAATGGGATTGTTGGTTATCCTTGTCACTCTAAAATTAAACAAAAGTGTGATCTTGGCCAAAAGGCCAAGAAAAGCTTAGAAAGTTAAGAACAGCATCTGTTAACAACAGACCTACGATCTTAACCAAAATGCCAAGCACAAAAGTGTTACGGACCGACCGACCGACCGACCGACCGACGGAGTGACTTATAAGGTCGCTTGCACACGACTAATAAGAGATATTCATAAATAACTTAAGTCTAAAATTATAGTATTGTTATGAAAGATCTTCCTGTAATATATACGACTGATCATCTCTGTATATAAAAGTCAAAATGTCTGCGTGTGTCTGTGTGTGCGTGTGTGAGTGTGTGTGTCTGTGTACATTTCCCTACCTAATAACTGTGTCAAATTATGATCTAGAGACCCGAGATTTGACATAAGGAGTATTGAAATTTGTGAAAATCTTTTTAATCGGTTTTAAGACAGAAATTTGGTTGTTAAGTGCACAAAGGTAAACGATTTGACCTTTGAAAATTCTACCAAACTTCTCCGCCAATTTTGGGTCTAAACACTTGAAATTTTAAATGTGGATTACTTGGACATGGATCAAAATTATAATTTGATTTGAGCCCCCAAAAATAAATGCTAAGGAGTCACAATTGAGGTCAAATTAAAAAAATAAAATTTGGCTTCTGCGGTCTCTACCAAATTACTCAGCAACTTTCTGGTCTAAACACTTGAAGTTTTACATATTTTGATCGGTTTAGGTCGAACATGTGAGCGTCAAAGGGGTCCAAGTTAAAAAGATTTGACCTTTGAGGTGTCTACCAAACTACTCAACGAATTTTGGGTTTGAACATTTGAAATTTAAACATAACGGGTATTCAGACATGCGGCAAGCATTTTAATCAGTTTTGGGGCGAAAATTTGGCTGCAGAAAGGTCAAAGATTACAGAATCGACCTTTGCATATTCTATCAAATTCTTCTGTCAATTCTGGGTCTAAACACTTGAAATTTAAGATGTAGGTAACTTAGCCATCGGTAAAACATTTTATTTTGATTTGAGATCAAAATGATAAATGTTACAGGGTCAACATTGGGGTCAAATTAAAAAAAAAATGACTTCTGTGGTTTCTAAACATTTGATATCTTACATAAAGCGTATTCACACGTAGGGCAAGTTATGAACAGTACATAAGGCCAAAGCAAATCGGGCTGAACTGCTAGTACACAATAAATACCTGAAGACAATGCCGTAAAACGGAAGTTGATATCCGGAGCACCAAGCGAGGTTGTCCGTTCGTTAGACAAACAACTCATACTTTTGTGTGTTCTTCGTAATAGATTTTACTACTCTATTCCTATGTTCTCTTTTCTATGTGACAAAACAGAGATATAACGGTTATGTTTAGATTTACGATTACGGTCGTATATATTATATATACCTACAGAGTAGGGGATACAGTGATTTGAAAGTCAATGTTAGAACATACATACATACATATACATTCATTGATATACTAAGTTGCTCGGAAATCCACACATATGATTGGTGGAGGCATTGTGTAGAACCAACCACGATATTTGGTATCACTGGTAACAGTTGTTGGTGTAGATGAGTGTCAGAGGACAGAGCATACAGTACACCGCAGGTTTTACATCAGAGTTTTCTTCTCCTAGATGCATGTCTTAACGAAGAGTGAGGATGCATCCGTCCCAGTAAATTAATGCGCCCTTGGATACCAATTTGAAAATTTCTCTCGGTAAATACTTTTCTAACTGGTCATCTATCTGATAATATCTACGCTGAACGCTGCTTAACTTCGGTAATTTGGTGGTACGGGTGTGTCAACGTGATTTTGCCGTATATATATATATATATATATATATATATATATATATATATATATGTGTCATGTAAACATATAAATACATAGATATAAATAAGGTTGCAGAAGTTCGGATGAGCATAGTATGTTAGGTTTTAAGTTGAAGGAGCAGCACCAGTCTAAAAAATATATTTGTGTTT
Source organism: Euprymna scolopes (assembly GCF_053919585.1). Lineage (NCBI taxonomy): Eukaryota > Metazoa > Mollusca > Cephalopoda > Sepiida > Sepiolidae > Euprymna > Euprymna scolopes. The sequence continues at coordinate 44,893,876 of NC_136514.1, forward strand.
TATTTAAGTTTATTACTGAGTTCTCACCCGCTTTTACCAGCCATATACTGCAATGAAGTTATGGTTAAGAATGACAAGTGAACAGTTTATAATCCAAACTAAAACAACAACAACAACAACAACAACAACAACAACAAAACTGCATGTTTCTTTGTTGAATTCCTATAGTATGCTAATGTGCTGCCTTCCATATATTTCCATTGAATTTCCATTTAAATACTGTTTCCAGTTTTACCCCATCATAATAAGATGATTATGCTTTTTTTTTCATAACAATTAGAGTTTATGCCAAAAAAACATGTTTTCGGAATCTCAATTAACATCACATGTTTTTGTCGAATTCCAATTAAAATCGGATTTTCTTTTTAAACCTGTAGAAATAAATATACTGATTTCGTATTGTTAAAAATTTGCTTCGTACAACACCGTGAGAAATAAAAGGAAAGAAATCTCCAAGATATTTCGATAAAAAAAATGAGTAAATAAGAAAAGGTCTATTTAAATCCTAACTTATTTCATCTCAGAATTGAATGATATCACGAGGTGTAAAGATTTTTCGATTGCATGAATAAAATAAGGTGAATGCTTCATAGACAAGGTGTAAGCAGTCTCTTCGAGTTGATACAGTGATCGCTTTATAGTGGTCTTTTATATAACACGGTCATAAATGCCCTGATGCAGTTGTTACAAGCGGAGGTGATAGGATTGATTTATACCGCAGCTTCTGCATCAATACGGATTTGGCTACAATATGGAAACTATGTCGTTTATAGAAGCAAAATTTAGACTGGGAAACCTTAGTTGTGCAACTAATCTAGAAGCAGATAAACCCGGAAACAATAATAACGGTATTTCACTGTTTCTCCTGGCATTGTACCCATAATCACGTACCAGATGGGTGACCATTTCGGACTTCCAGGTGTTGAAGTGCTCTCCGCTTATCTCGGCATTGTTTGGAGTCGTCCTGGGCTTCTCCTTTCCACTGGGTTCAAGCAGTTCCGATTCCGAAGAGGTGTGATGGAATTGCGTAAACCTTGCACACTCAATTACACGCGCAGCTGCCCCTACTCGGGGTATCCTTTGTCTTTCGAGACTGAGCGGATACATCATCAGATACCCATAGTTCATGAACATGTAACTCGTAATGCATTGTAGCCACCTTGTGAAGGTCTCCTTACTAATTAACTAGACGACACAAAGAACTCATATATATATATATATATATATATATATATATATATATATATGTGTGTGTGTGTATATATATTATATGGTGTTAATCGTGACACCCTACACTGAAGAATCCTGAAAGGATGAAACACTAGTGTCTGTAGGTATTTAATTATTATAGCAAAAAATAATTATGACAGCCCCTTTTAGAAATTCATTTCTTATCGTTGAGCACTTTCAGTTGAATTAAAAAGTCGGCCAATTTAGCTCTTATGCATAGATCATCGTATAACGATTAGATCACTTTCTAACTGACATAAATGAACATTTAAAATTAAAATGTTTAAATTCAACGCTGTTTCACGCAGTTAATGGTAGCCGAATGGATACGGTCTCCGCTAATTGAGCCAGAGTTCTCGTGGTGCGGGGTTCGATTCGTTCGGCTGGTGTTAATCGTGACACCCTGCACTGAAGAATCTCGAAAGGATGAAACACTACTGTCTGTAGGTATTTAATTATTACAGCAAAAAATTAATTATATATATATATATATATATATATATATATATATATATATATATATATATATATATATGTATGAGTTCTTTGTTTCGGGATTTAAAGGTTATGGTGGGTTTTTGAAGCATAAAAGCGATTTTACTTTTTGTATTTAATGTTAAAATCATTTTTTTAAATAGCAATAAAATATTAAATCAAAAAGTAACATCGTTTTTCATGCTTCAAAAAACCCTTATAACATTTAAACCACTATCCTAGAAGAATAGTGGACTTTTAACATTATATATATATATATATATATATATATATATATATATATCTATATATATTTAATAAAATAAGGTAACATTTTTTTAAAATGTCGTTATAAATAAATGTTAAAATTTCTTAAAAATATCAAGCGAGAATTTTTTTTCTTTAAAAGAGATGTTTATTTACATTTAATAAGGAGCTAGCTGATATGTAACATTAGGAGAGATATTTACACAAATAAAAGAAATAAAATCATTCATAAAAAACATCTGAGAATTGTCATATATAGGCGAAACCTAGCATGCCTTCTTTAAACATAGATAAACATAACTTTAAAAAAAAACCTATATCGTTTGTTTTTTAAAGAAATTTTTATATTCAAATATGCATATATTTAATTAAGATATAACGTGTGTATCTTAAGTTTCAATGGGTTGGAGAAAAATGTTTCCCTCTTATTAACCAATATAAATAAATTATAAGCAGTTGCTTTCTATCTATTCTACCTCGTATACGAAAAGAATTAGGCAACATGTCCCTTCGGGTTTTCGTAATAAAAATAAAAATAAAATTCTCCTCAACCCTACTCACAATAATTTAGCTTCTGCAAGGAGACAACATTTATTGGATACTCCAGAATGTGGGTTAGCACATAAGGACACCTTCTTTTAAATTCTACTTCGAGGCCGATCATGTAGTCATATGAAAACTCCTGAATCTGTATCCATTGCGCGTCTCAAACCCTGTCTTTGCAGGCAGAAGAGGTTCGGTAATACGTTGAAAGTTTTAAGTGATTTTTAGAGGGATACTATAGCGCGATATGCATATTTATACATGCATAATTATAAATTTCCTACTCCCTCTATTGTGTATATTTTTTATCTAAGGTATAGAAATGCTCCCCATTTTTTCTTTCTCTTTCCGGTATATTTATATGCTGGGTATATCATTCCTTACTCGTGTTATTTTACGATTTTTCCCTTCCCTTTAGTAAGATTCATTCTATATATATATATATATATATATATATATATATATATATATATATATATATATATATATATATATGCGTGTGTGTGTGTGTGTGTGTTTTATCCCTTTTTTCTCTTCTCCCATTAATTCCTTCCGGTAATACTTATTTTATGGTAATCCTATGTATGCCTTTCGCATTTTCACCTTATTTTTTTATTTATTTCCCGTACTTTATCTTTATGAGTTAAAATGCAATCGTTCGGTCCCGATGAGGATGGCGAAAGACGTCTCGACTTTAAAAGAACTATCATCTACGTCATATATAAATTTTCTATCCCAAACAAAAATTTTCTAATATATATATAAATATGTATATACACATACATACATACATATATATATATATATATATATATATATATATATATATATATATATATATATATATATATATTAGAAAAGTTTATTTGTGCGCGTGAGTTTGTTTCCCATCGATCCCTAAACGACTGGGTGGATATTTTTGAAATTTCATAAAAATGTGTTTATTTTTCTGGCAGTGTTCTTCGCCAGCTCGTACTTTCTTCAAAACTATCCAACGAAAGAACGAGCTGGCGATTCGGACCATAGTTAAATTCTTATACAGTCTACCATCGCAAGTGCATGTGAGAAGTTTGATTTCCGCACAAGCAAGACAGTCTTGCATATAAAATCAGCAGTTGGGCTTTTGAAGTTTCTGTTTGAATTGAACCATGATACTTCGCTTTTGCATTTTAAACTATACTTCAAGCGATTATATGAAAATAATTATAGATTATATAACAAAAAAATTATAGATTATATTAAAATGATTTCATAAAATCAACACTATGTTCTCTACAGCGCAATGTAAACTATAACGTTTTTTTGTATTATTTCGTTGCAAAGAAGCATGTGAAGTTTTCTATCAGTGCACCGCGGAGATTCTCTCACTATCTGATTAAAAAATGACCTATTTCAATTACAATAATATGGACGCGTAAAGTATTCGCTTATCCTCATTAGATCCAGGCTTCTCACTTCTAGTACATATATTTGTATATTAATACGATAGCGCGTGTGTTCTTGTGTGTCATGCTTACATCCGGGTCTTTTAATTGTTATATTCTTCTATTTCTTTTCATAAATTATTTTACCAAGAATTCCTCATAAGTTTTGGTTTCGGTTTCGACTATAGCTGATGGCACTTAAATCATCTATATTTTATAAATAATGTTATCAAGAATTCTTCATAAGTTTTGGTTTCTGTTTCGATTATGGCTGATGAGACTCTAGTTATATATATATATATATATATATATATATATATATATATATATGTATCAGCAAACAGTTAATAGAATATGTTAAAAAACACTATGAAATGAGTTAAAAACATATTTAATCTGAAAAGGAAACACTAGATAAATGGATAGTCCTTTATATATATATATATATATATATATATATATATATATATATATATATATTCATAAGTTTTTATTTCGGTTTCGATTCAAGCTAATGCACCCAAGTAATATGGAAATATGTTTTATTTTTTTAATCTGTATTAAACTTTATAACATACGAAATATGCAAGAATTAAATATCATATTTAAGCGTACTTTCCGACCGGGCTTTACCTGGATTTCGTGTTAGCTTAGAGAAATACTTTTGCAATTTTAACAAAAAAGTTACAATAATATCAGATATAATATATTTTTTTCAAAAGGTTTTATTTCGGTTTCGATTCAAGCTAATGCACCCAAGTCATATGGATATATTTATTTTATTTTTGAAATCGCAACTTTATAATATAATAATATATAAAAATCGATAGAACTTAACTCTATAATAATTTATACGAAATCTGCAAGAATTAAAATATCATATATGATCGGGCTTTGCCGGGTGCTCGTGTTAGCTTAGAGAAATACTTTTTCAGTCTTAACAAAAGAGCTACAATAATATCAGAGCGTCCTCATTTACACTGAACATCCACAGAATGCCAACATCAATATATTACATATGAATGAGTCCCCTGTGGAATATCCTCAGGTCCCGCAACTAACTATTAATTAAACAAAAAAGTGTATTAATTAAACTAATTATTTTTATATGTGCACAAATTAATTATTTTCATGTGAACATCTTGCCTATTAATCATTCACTTTATTGATTATATGTAGGGATACTAATTATATGTAGGGATATTAATTATATTTAGAGGGATTTAAAGTATCACAATTATCTAATAATCACATTGATGGCATATTCTCCCCTCTCTATTATATACAACTAATACAAAATCCATTATACGCATATTACTAGACATTGCATCTATATTTTGTTACCTACCACCCCCTCGCCCTTTCTAGGAAAAGCCTTCGGCTTTAAAATGCTTAGTATAAAGAGTTTTCCTATCCCCAACACACTGTATTGTATTCCCTTATTTAAAACTGATCTATGCATCTATATGCAACAGTATGTATTTTTTTTAATTATTAATACATTCTCCTCTCGTATCATCAAATTACACACACACACACACACACACACACACACACACACACACATATATATAATTGAATAGAATCGTGACATCTAGACACTGAACCGTATCGAATTTTGAACAGTCATTGTTGTTTCGTGCGAAAAATAAAGATAAAAAATAAAATAAAATAGGAGTAGGTGTTATTTTTGGGCGCTTCTGTTTAGCCAGGTGGAGAGGAACGATTTAATATTGAAAAGAAATTCGCCCAGAAATGATACAATTGCGAAATTGTTGACAAGCTGTAACAAGAGAGATTTCATATCTATCTATTCCGCCTTTCCTATGCGTGTATGTGTGTGTATACGTGTATTTGTGTGCGTGTGCGTATGTGTGTATATGTATGTATGGATGCGTGTGTATATGTGTATATGTGTATTTGTGTGCGTGTGTATGTGTGCATATATGTGTGTATGTATTTGTATGAAGGTGTGGATGTATGTGTGTATATGTGTGTGTGGGCGCGTGCGTGTGTGTAGCTAATCGCTCCTTTCACCCAAGAAACTGAAATGTATAATACCTGTTCTGATTCATCACGGCCGAAAAGATATTAAATGCTCACACTACTATATATTATCTTATTCAAAATCATTCATATATACTTACTCTCCCAGTAATAATTAGGCACAAGGTCAATTATTTATTTATTTCTAAAAATACACTCTGAGCTGGGACAAAAATAAACATTTTCACCGTAAATAGAATATTACCGATTCACGAGCCGAGAACAGTAAATGATAAAGTATATCTGCATAAAAACATATACTACACATTTGCTATAATAAATAATAGCTGTTAAAGAGTTAAATAGTAATTGTGGCAAACCATCTTTTGCAAATACGTATGTATCATTGACAAAGTTGAAACCAATGTATAACGGCACATATTATCCATTCAGCGCGGCCGTAGCCGAGATTACACTCAGTACATGAGTTTGTAGTGTAATTCAAATTTTGTCGGTAGCTGAATACTTGATGCTTCGACAGGGCTACCAAGGGTAGGTTTTTTATCGTGATGCCTACCACAGCTTAAGCGGCTCTGTCGGTGGGCCATTAGAATACACCGTCTGCCCCCTGCAGAGGGTAAAAGTCCCTCAATAGGGGTCCTGGATACGACCTTAAACTATATCCAGTGGTGAGGCCCCAGCTTGTGGGCATTGGGGAGTGTGGAGCCACACTTTAATTACCAGGTCCACTCTGGCCCGGAGTGGTAGTACCTGTTAGGGTTCCAACTATGGGTAAAATAGAAACCGACTTGAAAACAACAAATATATTCTAAAAACTTTTCTCCAAAATCTTTGGATTCGGCATTAAATAACCTGTAAAGGGTTGATATGCCGTAAAATAAACTCAACCAACCAACCAACCACAGCTTAAGAGAGTCCAATCTACTCTCGTGAGAAGGATATACCGCGTCAGTTTCTGAACCTGGTAATTTACATCGCGGTATATATACGCCATCTTAATAGGCTTATTTAGTTAAACGACATATACGACATCTTAATAGGCTTATTTTGTTAGGTTATATGCAAGCTATTCGAAATTGTATTTCAATTGCTGAGAGGAATTATATGTGAAGCTAATTCAATATATTAGACTGGCATCTAAATTGCAGTCGGATTCTGAGTCTGAAATGTTTAATACATATAACAACTCATGAATCAATCATGTATTCATGATGGTTGTTAACAACTGCCTTCCAACGTTCGACATGATTTTTAATACCTCACTGGAATCGCTTAGAAATCATTTAAAGGTAAGAAGAGTATTTCGAATAAAAGCAAAGAAGAGTATGTTTTAACATAACATTCTATATATCTGATCTAAAAATAAACATAAATAAACTAAAACTAAATCAAAAGACGAAAACAAAACATCTTACAAAATGATCTCGCAAATGACTTCAAAATTAAAAGTAAAATGGTCGCTACTAGGTATCGAACTGTATAAGGTCAGTAAAATCACACAGGTCTATATTTTGTAGAAACATTTCGATCTGTCACATTTGTTTTCTTTGTATATAAACGCTAATTCGTTCTGTCTCGTCCGTAGACACAACTGGACTCAATCTTTCTTTAATTAGACGTGTCATCCGCGTAAAACAACATAGACTAGATTTGTCTTTTTATACTAGCACTTCAATTTGATCGGAATTTTCTGTACAAATAATTCAATTTGATCTGCATTTTTCTGTACAAATAATTCAATTTGATCCGCCTTTTCTCAACAAGCACTTCAATTTAATCTGCTTTTTCTGTACAAGCAATTTCATTTGATCAGCGTTTTCTATAAAACTATTTGATCTACTTTGTCCGTACAGTTTCTTCTATTTTATCCGTCTTTTCTTTAAAGCACTTCAATTTGATCTGTCTTTTCTGTACAAGCACATCGACTTGACCTTCAATTTCTGTACAAACCCTTCTATTTAATCCTTGTTTTCAGCATATGAATATCTTTTGCATCTGATTGTCTGTACAAGCACTTTAATTTGATCAGCCTTTTCAGTACACGCACTTCTATTTGATCCGTCTGTACAAACACTTCAATTTGATGTCTTTTTTGTACAAACACTTCAATTTGATATCTCCTTTTAGTACAATCACGACTATTTGATCTGTATTTTTGTACAAGCACTTAAATTTGATCTGCCTTTTCAGTACACGCACTTCTATTTGATCTGCTCCGTCTGTACAAACACTTCAATTTGATGTCTTTTTTGTACAAACACTTCAATTTGATGTCTATTTTGTACAAACACTTCAATTTGATGTCTTTTTTGTACAAACACTTCAATTTGATGTCTTTTTTGTACAAACACTTCGATTTGATATCTCCTTTTAGTACAAGCATGACTATTTGATCTGTATTTTTGTACAAGCACTTAAATTTGATGTGCCTTTTCAGTACACGCACTTCTATTTGATCTGCTCCGTCTGTACAAACACTTCAATTTGATGTCTTTTTTGTACAAACACTTCAATTTGATGTCTATTTTGTACAAACACTTCAATTTGATGTCTTTTTTGTACAAACACTTCAATTTGATGTCTTTTTTGTACAAACACTTCAATTTGATATCTCCTTTTAGTACAAGCACGACTATTTGATCTGTATTTTTGTACAAGCACTTAAATTTGACCTGCTTTGTTTTAGTACAGGAACATCTATTTGATCTATTTTTTCTGTATAATTTCCGTACAAGCACTTTAATTTGATCTGTTAATTTAGTACATGCACTTCTAGTTGATCGGTCTTTTCTATACAAGTACTTAAATTTGATTTACCTTTTCTGTACAAACTTTAATTTGATCTTTTAATTTCGTGCAAGCACTTTAATTTGATCTGCGTTTTCTGTGCAAGCACTTTTATTTGATATGCCTTTTATGTACAAAAACTTTAATTTAGTTTGTATTTTCTGTACAAGCACTTAAATTTTATCTGCCTTTTTTTACAACTACTTTAATTTGCTCTGCGTTTTCTGTACAAGCACTTACACTTTACGATCTGTTCTTTCTATCTAAGCAATTCAGTTTGATCTGCCTTTTTTGTAGACACACTTCAATTTGATTAGCTTTTCCACTACAAACACATATTTGATCTGTATTACTGTACAATCACTTAAATTTGATATGTTTTTTTAAGTAGAATCACTTCCATCTGATTTGTTTTTTCTGTACAAGGACGTTTATTTGATCTGCCTTTTCTGTACAAACACTTTAATTTGATTTGTTAATTAAGTACAAGCACTTCGATTTGACCTGGCTTTTCTGAAAAAAAAAACACACTTTAATTTGATCTGCCTTTTCTGTACAAGAATTAAAATTTGGTCTGTCTTTTACTGTACACTCCCTTTAATTTCATCTGCCTTTTCACTTTAATTTGATCTGTATTTTCTGGTGAAGAACTTCAATTTGATCTATCAACTTAGTACAAGAACTTCTTGTTTATCTTTATTTTCTGTACTCGCTCTTTAAATTGATCCGTCATTTTTCTACAAGCACATCATTTTGACCTTCCTCTTCTGTACAAGCCTTCTAATTTGATTTATCTTTTCTGTAAAGGACTTCAACTTGATCCGTATTTTTTGCACAAGCACTTAGAGTGGATCTGTCTGATTTGCTTACTCTGTAAATTACTTCAATTCTATCTGGCTCTTTCATAGAGGGCTATTAACAACTGTTATATACGTGAAAAACAATACATATTTGTCTCGGTCCTGGATATGACCTTAAACTATATCCAGTTGTGAGGCCCCAGCTTGCGGGATTTTGGGGAGTGTGGAGCCACCCTTTAATTGCCATTGCTCACAGGTCTACTCTGATCCGGTGTGGTAGTACCTGTTAGGGTCCCAACTATGGGTTAAATAGAAACCGACTTGAAAACAACAAATATATTCTATTAAAACAATTTTCTTCAAAATCTTTGGATTCGGCATTAAATAAACATAAATGGGTTGATATGCCGTTATACCAAAACAACCAACCAAGCAACTTATTTCTCAGTTGAATTAACTATATTTCCAACAATAATAATCGATTCCTCCTTTATACTAGTTTCAGCCAACATGACGGCCCTTCTTTTGATCAATACCCAATAGTTAGTCTAATAGATTTAAAATTAAATGACTTTTGTAATATGTGGTAGACTGTAGCTTCCGTTAAGCAAATGGTCAGAAGTATGGATATATATATATATATATATATATATATATATATATATATATATATATATATATATAATCGGTAATCCCTGTGATACCGATCACGATATTTCTTCACATTCAATGTGTAAAATATAATCTTGCAAAAAATAACGTTGTTAATGATTTGAATGGACTAGTAATGTCTATTTAGCGGTGATAAACTAATAAAACGAATGCTGTCTATATGTGTTATATTTCATGATATGCTTATTTAATTTAAACTTAAACATCGTATTTAACTATATTAAGTATGGCTGACTAAGGGGCACAACTGAGCACCATGGTCTGTTCTTAGAAAGTAAATATATAAAAAACTGAAATATGAGCAGCTAAAAAAATGGTTATTCCCTTTTATTGTTTTTATAAGATTATCTACATTCTCTGCAAAAAATTCTTCTTATCTCGTGTAATGACTTTAAAAAATTCTGAGAATATGATATCTAAATGTTATCGCTGGTCAGTCTTAGCTCGACGCAGATCACAACGAGCGACGCAAGGTTCAGCTTATTAGGACAAGCAATAGTTGAAACAAGGTAAGCAAAAAAAAAAAAAAAAAAAGTTTTACGTGAATAAAACCGATAGATTTTGATGGATGAGAACAGAATAAAGACTTCTTGGCTGAGGTAAAATAGAGAAGCATAGTAAAATATTATGAATAATATTTAAAGTTAAAGTAAAAAAATTGTCCCATTTTATAGCTGCATCGACTAACCAGAGAAAATATGTCTACAAGGTTGAACGATAAAATTGTCGCGCTAGGAAAGTCGACACGATTCAATTTCTGTTTGATGAAAACCGGTTTTCTTCTTTTTTTTTTGTTGCAGACCATCTACTAGTTTGTCAATTGTGTACACATACCAAGAGCGATTGGCGCCTTCTATGATGTCTAAAAGTGACAGAATGAACAACGAGCGAGATCGGAGATGCGACGTTGTACAACATGGTCTCTACCGATACAAGCTATGACAACAGGACCATTGCTGGCACCATCAAAATGTAATTCGGCCAGTTAAACCATTGAAAGCACAGGTCAACGCATCGGACGACCAATAGGTCTTTGGTGGGTTTTCACGTGAGGGCCACATCAGGCCAAACTCACATCTTCGAAGTTGGATTAAAAGTCAACACCAAAATGTATCTGGGTGTGCTGAAGAGTGCAATCACGTGACCGTTGGCAGCAGAACCCAGCGCCAGCCCACAAAATCAAAGAGACTCAGGTTTGGCTTCAGACGGAATGCTACGACTCTGTACCTTTCTCTCACGGGTCCTTTTTCCTTCCTCAACCTGAACCTGTTGGACTACTTAGTTTAGTCATATGTCGAGAACATCACCAACATGACCTCCAATAACACCAAAGCAAGCCTGGTCGAGTATTCGTCGAGCTCCCGGCGGCGCTTCCGAAAAAGGCATGCTCCTAATTCCGGACACATATCGAGGCTGAGATTGAGGCTGAAGGCGGATACATTGAATATATTTCAGCTCAACTAGATAATCGAGTTACTTGAATTGATTTATACAATAAAAGTTTTAAAATAAAACTGTAGTCTTGTTTTCTTTACGGCGACAATCTTATCGGTCTACCCTGTATAATTGAATAGTTCTCTTGGAGTTTAAATACAAGCATCCATACAATTTCCAGTTGCTCACAGATTTTTCATATAGATAGACAGAAATGCTTATAGGTTTTAATCATAGATGTACAAAAGTTATAGCTTTTACTCATAAATAGATTAGGAAGTCCATAGCGTTTACTCATAGCTGGACAAGAGGTCACATATTTCTATTCATTTCTAGACAGGAGTGCTCATTTCTCTTAGTTTACATAAAAAAGAGTGAACACTTTTACTAATTGTTAAACAGAAATCCACATAACTTTTAGACATTGCTAGAGAGGGGATATTATACATCTTTACTTATACCTAAGCAGGAACGTGCATGGCTTTTATTTATAGCCTGGAAGGGGTGCTTTTAGCTTATACCTATAACAAGATAAGATTGGTCAGAGCTTTTACTCGAATCAAGGAGTTACCATAGATTTTAATCATAGGTTTCTCTAGTTACATAAAAAAGATTCAAAAATTAAAAATAAAATCTAACAGCGCAAAGTTAGATAGAAGACCAGTCAATTGTAGAAAGCTTGCTTATCTATCTAAAAAAAAGCGTTTTGGATGGATGTAAGATTGCTATGTAAACAGGGACAGACCATAGCAATTAAATAGATAAGATTAAAAATGATATTTAGAAAAAAATAGAATCGAATTCAGTATGCAGGATCTAAAAGATAATATAAATATTAAATTGAAGAATGTAACGATTGTTCATTTTTTAGAAATAACTGGATATATTAATAATGTCAGTTAAAAGCATGGACAATACCAGTTGGAAATAATGATTAACAAATATGTAAGATATTAAACAATTCAAATTAGGAATTTCTTTGTTAGCCAAAAGCGTTTTTGGTCATACACTACTAAAATTCACGTGAATGAATTTCACGTGGCGAAACACGCTTTGGCGTCATTAAGAAGAGTTAGAGGAGACGCAACGACAGATTCAAGTCAGAAAGACTGGGAGCTGATACCCCTTGGAGGAAAAGGGAGAAAGATAAGTCCATGTAATCGAAAGAGCTTAAGTTCCTGATTCATCAATCAACCAGCTAGTCGACTAAAGGATCATCATTTTTATTTTGTAAGCATGTCTCCGTCGTCACCATTACAGCTAAAAGGTAGACGTGTTTTTGTCTATCATCTGCAGATGAACTTTGTATACCCCACCTCCAAGTAGTATGTGCCACCATCATCATCAATAATGTATCCACCCTTCTGTGCTAACAAGAACTGTTGCATCATATCTTTCAGCTCGGTATTATAATATGATAAAAGAATTATCATCATAGTCGTAATGATGTACCAAGAATATAAATGTCTCTCGAAGATCCGTATTAATTATATGCACAAATAGAATTATCGCCACCGTCGGCACCGTTTACGCCGTTATACAAACAACGTCTAGGCATGTGCAACAGTGATATATAAACGTCTCATTCACGTGTTATAAATGTATCCCCCCCTTGTTAAAATGTACCCCGTCATATGTCAGCAGAAATACACACGATGTATATACCTCACTATGTAACAAGTTTATCAGTGATCTACCCAGTCGACGCTCAGTTATAAACAAATCTCCATCCCAATTAGCTAGTAAATACTAATATAGGTACTATATATTTTCAAATATTTATTTCGCAAACAAAGGACAGGTACCTAAAATGTAGGAAGCTTGAGCTGTACTTATATGTCTTCTACTATTAAATAGACAAACTAGCAGTAACCACAGTATATCATTTGCTCTATGTGTCTACTTAAAATATCCGTATATGTATATATATATATATATATATATATATATATATATATATATATACACACACACACACACATATATATATATATATATATATATATATATATATATATATATATATATATATATATTACTCATATTCTTTTACGGATATCTTGAAGACCACGAAGTATTATCGAACAATTATATGTAAAAAAAAAAAAAAATCGGTTTCTTTAAATTTATCGGATTATTATCTCTCATGTCATTCAAATAAAATATCTTATTTTTACGAGGGGGGATGCTAGTTCAATATGTGCATTTATCGACAGCAATCATATTATTTAGCAAGTAATCAGATGTTATTGCGCAGAGTAATAATTCGTTTTCTCGTGAGAAAAAAACAAAACAAAAATTCACTTAACAAACCGTAGGTTTACAAGGTCATATAAAACAAGTACACAATAGGTTCACTCCTGCAGTAAACAGACAAAGATATAAATATACGCATTAAAATATCAGCAAACATTAGATATGATGCCTGCCTTTCTCAGCTTTTATTTCGATACTTATTTTATTTCTCATAAGCATTCCGCTCAATCTAACATAATTTAGGATTTGTGAGATCGTTGCTTTATCCTAAACATTTAAGTTATATACCTTGTCTTTTAATATTGAACAGGGTTACTATTTTACGTAAACACAATCGAGCTTCATAACATAGGCTTTACTATATTGTCGATATATTTTAAAGAATGTACGCATACACACTAATATATATATATAATATCTATCTATCTATCTATCTATCTATCTATCTCTCTCTCTCTCTCTCTCTCTCTCTATATATATATATATATATATATATATATATATATATATATAGTAAGTTATAAAATGTATATGGCGATTAAGCTACACTGAATAATCCGCGTTTCATCCACTCTAGGATTCTTCAGTATTGTGCGCATAAGCCTGAAGAATCCTAGAGTGGATGAAACGCGGAATATTCAGTGTAGCTTAATCGCCATATACATTTTATAACTTACTATATATATATATATATATATATATATATATATATATATATATATATATATATAGCTCTACCTACGTACTGAGCACTTTTGAAGTAAATACTTAAAGTTTACGCATAAATCTATACTTTCGTATATTAATTTTATGTGAGTAAATTAAGTATATATATATATATATATATATATATATATATATATATATATATATACATACTGATCTTGTGAAAATCCGTCGCCTCTGTCGAAAGTTTTAGGTAGACATGCAAACATACATACATACATACATACATACATACATACATACATACATTTATATATTGGTGACTTAAAATTTCGACCCAAATCGATTAAAAAGCTTGCCCTATCTCTCTAAAATTTCAAATAATTAGACCAGAAATTGTCTGAGTAATTTGGTAGAGACCGCAGAGGTCAAATTTCTTTTAACTTTGACCCCTGTTTATTGTTTTGGGCTCAAATCAAGTTATTAAGTTAGATCCATACCCAAGGAACCTATATCTAAAATTTCAAGGGTTTAGACGCAAAATTAGCGGAGGAGTGTGGTAAAGTTCTCAAAAGTCAAATCGTTGAACTTTGACCCTTAACAGACAAATCTCTGGCCGAAAACGGATTAGAAAGATTTTCCCAAATTTCAGTACCATGTATATCAAATTTCGAGTCTGTAGACTGAAAATTGACAGAGTTATCCAAATATATCCCAACCTTTTTACTTCTAATTGTATCTTTATATATTAAAATTAGATACCATACTTAATTCATTTTAAATGGTCCGTAAATTCATGAGTTTGTGGGTTTATAAAATAATCAAAATTTATTTTCCAGCAGTGAATATCTGAACACAAGTAAATGTACCCGTAGCATTAATTTGGAAGCGCCTCTACATAAGCACAATTTTGGGTGTAACCTCTTACAGGTGTGAAAATGTACAGGAGTTCAGAACTCCCAATGCGTACAAATGCCCCTGATTAGAACAAACTTGTAAAATTTTGAGACTCAGTGGTTGAACTTTATAAACATATCAATGCTATTTTTTTCGGAATTTTAAACGCTGGGAATGAAATGTCATGTCAGAAGAGGTAAGGCGAATCCGAGGAGTTTATGCAGTTTCACCCTTAAAATTTTCAGTTCTGATTTCCCGAACATTAGTTTTCAAACATTTTATTGCTAAGCGTGTGCCATTACAAAGTTTAGGTGGATGAAGATTTCTTAATAACATAACTAGAGCTTCTTCTGGCTATGATGTGGCATTCAAGGCGGTTGCAATAAATCATACAGGCAATTCTACTACCTGTTCTTCATCAACAATACAATCAATGCATTGATAAGAATTCTCTAAAACAGACAACTCTTTCAAATGATTATAAATTATCATCTCAATTACCTTTTTTGGTATGTCACAATAAAGTCCAAAATAGTATTGTAAGATAATAACAGGGTTAAAAGTTAAATTAGTTATTATCGATCCATCTATCTGTCTATCTATTTAATCATCTATCTGTCCAGTAATATTGTTAAAATAGTTAAAATTGGGAGTTATTTATTGTCTATAGACGAAATTGGTCTGGACTGTAACTATGGGTTTTAGCTGAAGAGGTTAACATAAATTAACCAAATCAAATAAACAAAATGACCTTTAACAGTTGCGTACGTGACAGATGTCAAGTGTTAGGAGACGTGTACTTTTGATGATGACGTAACGGAACTGGCAGGTCAAGAGGTCAAGAAGATTAGATTGAAGATTTTTAGTTTTGTCACGAAAATGAGCAGACGCGCTTCAAAACCAGGAAGCGGGGCTGGAAGAAACAAGCATGTAGACACGTAATGCAGACTCATTGTGAAGACCACTGAGACAGCTAAAATAAATTTACATTTTAAAAATATAAAGTGTTATTCTGTTGTTCCACAAATGAAGAAAAACAGGTGCCTCAATCGGTTATGACGTTGGTCATTGCATGTTTCACCACAGAGTCCTTCTCTGAAGACAAAAGTACACCTGGATAAGAAAAAAGTATGAAGCACCTATATTCTTCTCCTTATAAAATATGATACCTTTATGCAATTACGAACTGTAATATATCCCCGTGTGAGGCCCCGTGCTCTATAACATATGTCTATACGTCGAGTTGATACATGACTATACAATATGACTCAGTTTATACATTGATATCACCACCTGCCTATACAACAGTATTCTTAATGGTCTACCATTTGAAGTATCATGTTCTTTGTCTATCATGCTTACATTTAGAATAGCGTTTTTAGTTTATAAAGTAAAGTTCGAAAGAGTATGTTCTGTGGTCTGCAATGATTGCATTTGAAATAGCATTTTCTTTTTTATATATTATGCTTACATGTAAAATAGCAAGTTCTTTGGTCTGTCACGATAAAGTTCGAAATAATATGTTGATTAGTCAATCGCGCCCCTGTTTATATACCACGCTAACATTGGACATTGCATTGTGATGGTTTAACGTTCGGACTGAATAAAATATCTTAAATGCCCCCGTTTGTGTTTCATAAAAATATGACCTTGTTTGAAATTTTTACCCCGGCTTAATTTTATCATATGTGCGACAGCGTAGCTGCTAGATGGACAAACTTGGGCTGAATAATAATAACAATAATAATAATAATAATAATAATAATAATAATAATAATAATAATATATATATATATATATATATATATAAAATGAAAACTGGTTTCGTACTTGTTTTCAAAGCCACTAGCCGATTCAGTCAAGCGTGTCAGGTATGCGAATCCATCTATTACCGGACAAGCTCCACCCCCTTCAAAATAAAAACAAGTTCCATCATCATGTAAAGAGAATGAGTCGTCACGATATGACATCAAGGAAGACCAAGAGCCTGTCCAATCAACACTCTTGAATCGTTTATTTATGTTATATACCATTTAAAAATCGGCATTCACGCTCTGTAAGATATTAATAGTTAGATAAAAGTCATGTTCCACATGCTTGACGATATCCCCGAGTGTCGTAATCTTAACTAGTATTTTACTCATTATAAACTGCCAATTAAAGTAGTCCACTTCGGTTGCATTTATATAAACCAACGATTATAAACGCTCTAATATATCGGTTAAGACATATAGTCTGAATTAATACTCACAATTGGGAAAAATAGAGAGTTGTGTTAAAGAAAATTGTTTACTAAATTTTTCTGTAATCGAATTTGTCTGTCGTATTGAAGAACACATAAAACCGTAAAACTGATAATATAATTAATGAATTTGTTCAAATAGATTTGTGTTAAAGTATTTAATAAACATTTATTTATTGCGGACTATTATCCGCATTTTTTTAGTTCTTGTTTCACGACGTTTCGCCCAACTATTCCTCTGGCCATCGTCAGGTGGTAACCGCGACGGGATATAGGAATTCCGAATCTCCTAACTGCATTCTCAGCAATCACTGCCTTCAATGCTTGTTTTTTTTCTCACTATAATGAAGAGAGTAATTGCTGAGAATACAGTTAGGAGATTCGGAATCCCTGTCCCGTCGCGGTCACCGCCTAACGAACGCCAGATGAATAGTTGGCCAAAACGTCGTGAAACAACAGCTAAAAATGATGAGAACAATAGTCCGCAATAAATAAATGAACAAACAATACTTATCTTAATAAACACTTCAATTAATTAAATATTTAATAAACCTCAGATGTTTACTATGACATAATCAGAGTGAAGCATTTATAGCTGAAACAAGGTATCTCTACTTTTACGATTGAATTGAAACGTAGCATACAAATGTAACTTGGGTAAAATACGCTAATTAAAAAGAAGTTATTTATTTTCTTTAGAAAACGAAATATTAACCTTCCTAAAAATTAAACACTGTGTAATCAAAACACTATACATTCAAGACATAATATATACATTATTAATTTACTGAGCGAAGCAGCTCACACAAACAGCCACCTTGCACGTTTTGGCAATAAGTAAGTGACTTTCGATTGCAAACTTATTTATATAAAGATCTTACCTTATTATGAAATCAGAATGTTTAAAGAATTTTGCACGAATCTTTCAAAGGGTTTTAATAACACTCGGAAAGAAGTTGATAAATATAGATGGATTTTGTGGGGGTTTCGGATTAATTATGCAGTAAGAAGTTAGGCCATGAACTATAGATACTGTATAATAATGTCTAGGGATTTTTCTAAAGAAAAATATTTGATGTCCTATTTATTGGACAACGGAATCTAATCAGTTAATTTACGTCAACGCAAGCATAACTTATGGATACATGAGTTACAAATAATTCTACAATAATAAAACTTACTTTTGAAGATGAGGCAAAAAATAAGAAAACAAATCCAAAATATTTACAATCTTTTTCGTTTTTTTTTATGAGGATTAATAATCCGGATAACTTTGATTACCTGAATTGATAAAACTGCTGTTCTCATCTTCGGTCACGATAACTTTCGGCCTTCTTCAAGTGTGCCTTGTCGAACTCATAGTTCTTAATGTGAAACTGGACAATCTCTACAGAATTTTGAACAAAACATTTACTTTAGTCTGCGAGAGTCAACTACTCTCGTCCCTTAAACCAAAAAGCGGATATTAATTATTTTTTTTAACCTTTACTAATGCCTATGTAGAAGACGAAACATTAAATCAATGCTGATAGTTATAATCGATTAGCAGTGATACCCAACGTTGTCCGAGATTGAATGAGGATCAACATTATTTGTATTGTAATCGAACTCTGTGAAATCGCCAATTTTTAATCAAATCGATTGATTGATTGCTCTAGTAAGGACTCCTCTTCCTCAGTATACCTAGAGGCAACTTCACAGCCTCCACATAGTTACTTAGTGCACAACACATTGTAGTCTACATTGTACTGTATAGAATACACTGTTGACTTTACAAAATTATCTGTATATAATGGCTTTAATTAAAGTTTAAAAAAACTAACATGGAGTATCATGGTTCACTTGTGCTCTAAACAGGAAACATTTAATTCGAACGCACATCTGTGTTACAAAAGAACATACTATTGATTTTATACGTTGGGACATTCTGCTTGTGCGGTGATTAAACGTGTAAAGTTGACTTTTGTGATGTTAGGGTGTTAAAATCGAATTTTTTTACAATTATCGATTATCGATACTTATCGGAAGCATTCCAATATAGAGTTTACGTAAAAACACTACGATACACATCAAGAACATTCGTGTAAAATTTTTAAAAAAAATCAGCCCAAATGTTTCGGAATCTATAGAGAATAAGCTCACACACAGACAAAGTTCCTTTTATTATTATATTATAGCAGATAGATAGATAGATAGATAGATTGAGAGATTGAGAAATAGATGGATAGATAGTTTGATAGATGGATCGATAGACAGATTGATATATAGATAGATTGAGAGATAGATAGATAGATAGATTGAGAGATAGATAGACTGAGAGATAGATAGACTGAGAGATAGATAGATAGATTGATAGATAGATAGATTTATATATATATATATATATATGCATATATATATAGATTGATAGATAGATAGATAGATAATGAAAAAAACATTATATCAGTACCTTAGAAGTGGTAACTGGACAAAGCAAAAGGTCATGATTTTTCGGAGTTGTCAAAATACATTTGCTAATTCAACATTTAATGTGCATGTGAAAAAATACGTGGATACTATTAAATAAAACAAAAAAGAAAACGATAACTGATCGATCAATGCCCTTTCTCAATAACCAAGAGAAAATGTACACTCCTGAAAGGGTAGCTGCATGTGAGGCAAGGATTGCACAATCTCCATCCTCATCTCTCCTGAATCGAACTTGCTTGGCTCCAGTGGCAAGAAGCTTGCAAAAATGACTGGAGACGATGCCAAGAAAAGCAGAGAGGACATACAGCACCTTGAATCCCCAAACAGTCACCATTTTTAGTATGGACACGGCTCAATGTTGCTTAACTTCGGACATCTAAGGAAAACCGGTGTGTGCATGTGACACTGCCGTATGATAGTACTTCTTGAAAATCAACAAGTTATCAAAGGGGGGGGGAAACAACCGGGGATAAGAAATACTGAGACGGAAATATTAATCAGTAGGAAGATTCGGTACACTATAATAGGACCAGCATTATCTGATTAGCACGAACTTCATTTAAACGACTTGTGACGAGTATCGTTTTTCACATTGAGTTTAGAGACAACCAAGTTGTTGTAAACCTGGAAGCGACCTCGTGTTATGATGCCCATAGGCGGAAACAACTTGCAAAGAATCTCTGTCCCTAGAGAATTTTCCTGACGAAACGTACATAGTGGGGCAAAGGAAAAACGCTTTCTTTGTGATAGGAAGACGGTAGTGTTGTGCAATAAATGAACTAAAGACGCGTTCACTCGAGCAACTTTCATAGCAATAGTGTGTATGACGATATGTTACGTTGAATGTGCGTTTGATGCTTTTACGTATTGAAATCAACGACATTCCTGGAAACTGGGGACGTTGAATTATTGATCAAGGAAAAAGGTATATATATATATATATATATATATATATATATATATATATATAGGAAAAGCGTATATATATTCATATAGATATTTATGCATGCATATATGTATATTTGTGTGTGTATATGTGTGTTGGGGTGGAGAGGGCTCCCGTAAGCCGTCGTGAAGGCAACATTTCTAGGAAAAGCAAATCTCTGATATAAAAAAAAAACATAAATCGGGAGATCAGTACCCGCATTAAGCTGGTCTGCAGTTTAATTTGTTGCTGGCTATCTTGCTCTTGCTTGTTGCTGTATCTCAACATTTTGAACCGAGAGAGAGAGAGAGAGAGAGACGTAGCTGTCGTACAAAGCTAAGACTCTGTAACATCATCAGTGTATAGATACTCCCTCAGGCATTTGTCTATTAAAATGTTCCTGTGGCGATGGAAGTCATTTTTGGCTCATGGACTTTAAGTGTCTGAGGGAGTGGCACTCGTCTGACAAGACGTTGCAATCATTATATATATATATATATATATGTATATATATATATATAAACGAACACACGCACACACACATATATTATACATATTTACATTTTTATATATATAATTTAGGAAAATAGACTTTTACTATTATATTTCACTCTTTGTATACACCAATCCTTTTTGTTGGGAAGCTTTACGGTTGTACAATGTAACAACAAAGCATATATAAATGAATAATAATTTCCTATATTCCAAGTTCAAGGCTTTTATTTAACAATCAGTTCTTTCAACATATTCAATATCAAATATAACAAACCGGAGTTTTTATATGTTTAAAAAAAATTATGGTTAAGATAAATAAAACCTTGAAACTTGAAACATAGCGAAATTATTATTCAGCTTTTAGAGGCGGCGAACTTTAAATTAAAATAAATTACACAAAAATAATCCCATTACGCAATTATATAATTCATTACAATGTTTAGATGTTGGCATTCACAATTTAAATACAATTTTGAGCAGATGGCGCCTTATACTTTCGCGTGTATGGCATAATCTAGAGAGTTTATTTTGATAAAATCTACGTTAAAATAAGGGGTCGAATGTTGCTTTCCCGGGCGGTTTCACTGATTTCGATGACATTAATAATATAAGACTATGAAATATTGGTTGATCATCATTCGATCGCGGGAAACCTCGAGCCTTCGTGCTTGTAAACATATAGATGGTGTATAAATAAATATGCTAAAATCATATTCATAAATAAAGAAACCATCAAGAAAGAAAAGCTCTGCACGATTAAAATAAGCAATTCATAAATAAAATTAAAAAGACAAGGAATAAAGTTACAAAGAACTTAATTATATAACTAGCAGTTCAGCGGCATAGCTTGGGCCCTATATACTGTTCATAACTTGCCCAATGTGTGAATAACCATTATGTAAAATTTCAGATGTTAAGATATTAAATTGCCGAGTAATTTGGTAGAGACCGCAGACGTAATTTATTTTAACTTGGACCTAAATTTTTATTCCTTAACATTTATTGTTTTGGCTCAAATCGAATTAAAAAGTTTGACACATCTCTAAGTAACCTACATCAAAATTTCTAGTGTTTAGACCTAAAATTGGCGGAGGAGTTTGGTGGAATTTTCCAAGACGAAATCGTTTAACTTTGACCCTTTGACAGGCAAATTTCAGGCCGAAATGAAAACAACACTAGCAAACAAATACTGGCAACTCACAGAAAGCGGGCGTTCGCCGGTAGACGAATCGAAAATAGTAAAAAAAGCAAACACATGTAAAAACCTAGACGATCCATGTAGATTATGCCATAAAAAAATTGCTATCCTATACTTTAAAGAACCCCAACGTCTATTAAACTGTAGGAGAGAAATAGCGAACAACTGTGTTCGCAGGATAAAATTTACTCTAGGATAGAGATACAAATAATTTTAAAACTAATAATAAAAATAGAAAATAAACAAATAAATAATTAAATAAACATATATATACATAAACTATCACACACACACACACACACACACACACACACATATATATATATATATATATATATATATATATATATATATATATATATATAAACTAACATATAAAAAAATTAACCTAGATTGAAATAGGTCAGGGCATTAGATATCTATGCTCCTCGCTAAAATAGCACACACACAAAGGAACGGGTAAACCGGAGGTCAACTGGGAGTTTGTCCTGTAAGTGCCTGCTCATTGGCTGATTAAAAAGGCTGCGGTGGAAACTAGAAAGCTTATTGGTTAACTAAAAACTCAATAGAAGGTGCGTATATAAAAATGCGAGAGAACCACAAAATTCTCGCATAAGCCTGATGAATAATACCGTGGATGAAACGCGGAATATTCTGTGTAGCTTAATCGCCATATACATTTTATGATTTATATATATATATATATATATATATATATATATATATATATATGTATATATATATGTATATATATATATATATATATATATATTAAGTTGTCATTCTTTGTTTATTTTGTATGTGGTTTTATTTTTAGCGGATTGAATTAGCTTGATTCTAATTTCGAATCATTTTCCCATAATCATGTGGTGCCCACAAGTAAGGAGTAACACACATACACGCACACTCATATTCTTATAGATATGTATATGTGTGTGCGTGTAGCAACATATATATATATATATATATATATATATATATACTAGTAAAAGTACCCGTCGTAGACTGGGTTCAAAAACAGCCTACAGAAAATGCACTCTGATTTATGAAAATATGTTATGTTATGAAAAGGAAGAGTTGTAAATTTGGGTTGAATTTGGGGGTATCAAAACCAAAACAAAATATGATGAAAGTAAAAATAAAATAGATAAACCCCATAATTTATTATGCCATACCTGTTCACACTGAAACACTTACCACAATATTCTGTAGATGTATATTAAAACACCTTGTTAAACTTTGTGACATATTTCCATTCTATGGAGGTAAGAACACGCAATAATTTTATTATACCATATTTCTTAAAACAGAAACATAATTATCAAAGTATACTTACACAGACAGATATGAAAAGTCTTTATTAAAGTGTGTGCCTATTTCCATTCTATGGAGGCCAGGCGCGAACGCAAACCCCAAAATATTATTATATCATCCCTATTTAAGTTAAAACATACCTATCAAATTATTCTTTATGTACATCTACATCAAAAACACTTGTAAACATTTTTTTTTTAATTTTTTAATTTTTATTTCCATACTTTGTGGACCAGGCGCGAACGCAGACACAACAATTTTTATGAACTACTGTTCTTCCAGATCAAACATACCCTTTTCCGTGTCTTCTATCATTATATGTAATCAGTTTTTTTAAAAATAGTCAACCATATAGGAGCCTATTTGTGACCAGACACACACACACAAACATTCAGCTTTATATATATATATATATATATATATATATATATATATATATATATATATATATATATATATATATATATATATATACCGCGGTCATAAATACGCTTAAATATATTTTACTTCATTTCGTATTTATATCACAGAGTTAATACTCTATTGATTATTGTGGTATTGTACTCAAGATATACAAGTGATTCTAAAACTAAATAAAAAATAAATATGACTTGGTTTCCATAAGGTAGAACTGAACTCAGATAATATAACGCTCCAGTTTTATTCATTATCGTTTCAGTTTTTTTCGAGTGCTTGATTTTGCTTTTCTGTTAGGTTGTTGGAGAGTTTGTCTTTTTGCTGAAGGTTAAGGTTCATAAGTCGTTCAAAAAGGGTGTTTAGTTCATTCCTACTGTTGTGTTTGTTGCGAAAGAATGAAAAAGAAAACAACAAAAACATGGAATCTCTTAACCTATTTGATATATATATATATGTATATATATATATATATATATATATATATATATATATATACGCAAACATGTATATGCATATGTGAATTTGTGTGAGTGTATGTGTAGTGTTTAACTGTAAAAGAAAATCACATATATATATATACATGTGTGTGTATGTGTGTGTGTGTGGGTATAGTATTGAACTGTGAAGAAATTTTTTTCTTTAAATGGCGAATACACACATGTATATATACACACACATACATACATACACACACACACACATATATATATATGACTACTCTAACAGTGCTAAATACATATGTAGAGCTAGGTAGTGAGTTATAAAACTATTTATGGCACTTAAGCTACACAGAATATTCCGCGTTTCATCCACGCCAGAACTGACGAATCCTAGCGTTGATAAAATACGGAATATTCTGTGTAGCTTAATTGCCATATATAGTTTTATAACTTACTAACATATATATATATATATATATATATATATATATATATAATGTTATGTTTGTAAGACTGGTCGCATATATATTGTTATCTTAGTTAAATTTTTATACAATTTCACATAGTAGCTTCAATGATCAAAGTTACCCATTAGACGGTAAATAATATTTGGTGTCATTTTTTTCTGATAAACGCCTAAGGATTATTTTTCAGGTGGGCTTAGGGTGAACATCGCAGAAAAAAACCTGTATATATAACCTAGATGATATTCGTTTAAAAAGTATGATTGATATGCGTGAACTAGACAGCTAATTCACTGGCTTTTTTTGTTGACAAGAAACGCATGGTTGCTACGCATGGTTGCTACGCATCACATCATACATTATACATACTTATATACATTCATTCATGCACCCGCATTTATATGAATATGCTTATATATATATATATATATATATATATATATATATATATATGTATATATATATATATATATATATATATATATATATATATATATTAAACAAATATTATTGAATAGCACGGAATTATTCTGTTTTGCAATTTTCCTGTTTATCTACTACAATCTCCGAATAGTCATTTTTGTGTTCTTCTCGAAATTGTATATGTTGGATCCATAGTCGCGAGCGCTTACGACAGAAGTACTTCTATCATCCTCCGGCATATTGTAGAAATAAATGTAGAAATTGTTTTTTAACTTACGTATATATACATTTTTTCCTAGTCGCGTGGTAGCTTGTTACAAGTTAGGTGGGCGGACTTTTTTTTTTTTTACATATATTAAACACATTTATATATACAAACACATATACATATTCAAAAAATTATCCCAAACATGTCGAAACGTTCCGGCTGCACTCATAATTAATATTATTTATTTGAGGCTTCTTTGTTTTAATGTACAATGCTTCGAGTATTCTTAGCCTATTTACATTTCTCTCACTCTGCAATACTCTTGTATTTTCTACCATACTTCTTCGAAATTCCGAATGGTGGCAACCATGTCCCTTCAAATGTTGTGATATGGAGCTAGAGTCAGAGAGGTGGAGAGTCAATCTTCGCGACAGAGAGGTGAAGAGTCAATCTTAGCTCCATATCACAACATATATCTCACGTCTTTGTTTATTGTATTTGATTTTCTGTTCAGTAATATTTGCTTTCACTAGTTACCGAGGTATGTATTTTTTTCGGGCTTTACGTGAACACAACAGATAGCTACCGTGTCTGATATTTCTAAAGCTCAATCAAACATCTGCACAAACAATACAGATTCTTACATATCCATAAACAAACAAAAACTCGACGCATATACAACAGCCACAACAAAGTTTATACGCACATACTGTTATATCCTTACTTTAAATAAGAATACAGCAAGAAACACGGGGTTATGGGTGAAAGACAAATGGGTTTATTTACAAGGGAATACATGTGACGTAAGAGTAACTCGACACATTTTCTTATTTTCTTCCTGTCTTTTTCCTTCTGTCTCAGTCACGTGAGAGGGTCGTTATATCTATAGTTCTTTTCATATATGATGGATGTTAGGTTATTCCATTACATCACATTCCTCTTAAGCTAAATTCTTCCATAGAATTTTGCTTCTACCATTTTTCCTTTTTAGACTTTGTCCAAAAAATCCGGTCCTTTTCCTTTTCCTTTCACTTCTCCTCACCATTTGTGTTTGCCAATTTCTTTACTTTTGAAGAGTGACTTGATTTCTAGGTTACTGGTACTTCCTTGTTTGGAGGTTGTGTATGGAAAGTGTCATATAGCACTTCCATTGGTAACTCTTGGTTTCTGACTGTTTCTATGTATCGGGGTCTCAATTGGTTAATATACTTTTTGTGGAAAAAAGTCTTCCCTTTTATAATGCAAACAATTCTTCTTGAGATTATGCCTTCTTCCCCAAAACTCTTCCCTGCCCGATAATTTTTGAAAAAAACTTTATCCCCGTCATTGTAAGTCTTGTACCTTACATTATCCTTGATACTTTTTTTTTTAACTTTTTCTCTGGGATTAACCGGTCGAATACCAAACGTACCTTCCTGGCAAACATTGTTTCAGCTGGGGATAATTTAGCGTTTGTATTTGGATTTGGTGTTATCCTATATATTGCTAAGAATTTTTTAATGCTTTTTTCTTCCGTGTCGATGTTATTATTCTTTTTTAAAGCTCGTTTAAAATTATCGACCCATGTTTCATCTTGATCGTTTGATCGAGGGTTAAAAGTTGGTGTTGTAATGCGTTCAATGACCAGTGCCTCACAGTTGTACTTGAATTCCTGACCGGTGAACATAGTCTCATTATCACTAACAATTGTTTTCGGAACTCCGAACCGACTAAATTCCTCATCCAACGCTTTTATTGTGTTTGCTGCTGTAGGGTGTTTGTATTTAAAATAATACTATCTATGATTACTAGGTAATAATATCCCTTCAGAAGTCCTGAGTAATCGATATGGATGCGTGTCCAGGGTACATCTGCTTATCTGTTTTAGACCAAGGTTGCGTCCGTATAGGGGTGGATCACGCGGCTAGTTGGCAACCTTTACATAATTTCACCATTTTCGCAATGTCCTGATCCATTCCAGGACAGTATGTGAATCATCACATTAGGTCATTTATTCTGGATATTCCAGAATGTCCCATATGGAATTCTGTTAGGATTTTCTTTTGTAATACTTGCGGTATTACGACTCTCTTTGCGTACATCAGAGTTTCATCACACATAGAAAATGGAAACACTTTTAATCCTTTTCTATTCTTTTCGTTTTGTCCCACTTGTTTTTATATTGTTAATATATTTATCTGTTTTCGCTGCTTTCTTAATTTCCACAAGTGTAACAGGAAGTTCCATAACAGTATTTAATAATATATCTATTAGTTCATTTTCTTTTTTTTAGTGTTGCTATAAAAATTTCTTCAAATTCAGTTTTACTGGGGATCAATCTCGACAAACCATCTGCATTGCAATTTTACTAGATACTAGGTGTTTCATTTTGAAATAGTAATTGAGCAAAATAATGCTCCATCTCGGTAATCTATTTTCGTATGAGTAGGAATCCCTTTTTTTCGAACCAAAAATCGATAGCAATGGTTTATTGTCCGTTTCCAAGACGAAAGATCTTCCATGAATGAATCTATGAAACTTTCTCACGGCATACACAATCGCCAGATCGTCTTTTCCGATCTGACTGTACTTTCTATCAGCGGGTAATAAAACCCTCAAGGCGTAAGAAATTGGTTTAGTAGATCCATCTTCCATTCCGTGTAGAAGCACTGCTCCTAAACCCTATTCACTCGCATATGCCGCTACAATTAAATCCTTTTTCGGATCGTAATGTGCTAACGCTAGATCCGATAACAAACATCTTTTAATTATTTTGGAATGCTTCCTCACATTCTTTTGTCCAGAGCCATTTTTTATTCTTCTTCAATAATTCATTTAATGGTGCTCTTAGTTCGTGTATATTTGGATATATAATTATTATAGTAGTTGGCTAGACCCAAGAATGACTGTAACGTCACTACATTGTCTTATCTAGGCATGTCTCTAATTGCTTCTGTCCTATTTGGGTTAGGTCTTCTGCTTTTCCAATCAATTATTTGTCCCAAATATTCAATCTTGTCCATACCAAAATTACATTTTTCGAGAGCCACTTTAAATCTGTTGTCTTCTATTTTCTCGAATACCTTCCGAATATGGTTGTTATGTTCTTCAACATTTTTGCTTCTTACCAAAATGTCGTCTAAATAAGTCATTGCAAAATCCAAGCCTGCTAGCATGGCATCCATAATTTGTTGGAATAAATTTGGTGCTACTTTCAACCCAAACGGCAATCGTTTTAGGGAAAATAATCCTTAATGGGTATTCATTGTCACGTATTTAGAACACAGTTTGTGGACTCTGACCTGCAAATATACTTCTGATAAGTCAATTTTTGTGAAAAGTTTTCCTCCATTTAACTTAGAAAATATTTCCTCAGGGGTAAGGAGTGTCTAGTTATGATCCTTTAAGCAATCATTCAGTCCCGTCGAAAACTCCCCACATACCCTGATTTTTTTATTTTTATTTTTCACAGTAACTGTGGGCGATGCCCATTCAGATTAGACCACGTTTTTATTATTCCGATTTCTTCGAGTGCATTTAATTCTTTCTCGATTGTTTCTAAGGCCGAATACAGAACCTTCCTTTTGGGTTTAAACACCAGTTTCTCTTCATCTTTCAGTTGAAATTTCACTTCTGTTTTAGTGGAGCAACCCAGACCTTCAGAAAATACATTTCTAATATCCTTCTTCAAATCCCCAACAAATCTTACTGGCAGTTTTGGACTTTCAGATCCTGTCAAATTTACTCTTTTGCAAAATGAGTTTATTGGTTTCTCCCATAAATTGAAAAGCATCATCAAATCTATACCGAATAGATTAGAATTTTTCCGGGTATCACATACATTTTAGTTTTTAAAGTATTTTCATTTAGGGACATATTAGTATATAATTTACCCTTAAATTTTAATCTATTTTCAGACATTCCTCTGGCAATTTTCTCTGTATTTTGCAGCTTTGGATAACCAATTTTCTTCCATGTTGTTTCATCAATTAAGGATATGTCACTTCCAGTATCCAAAAGACAGTTTACTTTTCGGCCATTAATTCTAACTTCAATATATTTCCTTTTTTACCATACATGGACGTTTTTTTAGAATCAATGGTCTTTATTTCAGGCCTACAAGATTTCTCCTTTCTGCATACTGTTAACATGTGTTCTTTTAGGCTTGCACTTATAGTATATTTTGCTTTTGAAGTAGCACTCGTTTGTAAAGTAATTCTTTCCTCCACACGTCTTACAGTATTTGTTTACATAATGGTCACCTTCCTTTCCTCTTTGTATTTTGTCAATATTTTTCTCTTCGATACTAGTATTATCCCATTTTAAATTTAACAGTTTCTGGCATTCCTCAGTAACTTTCTGTAAGGTTATTTCTATGTCTTGGTTCATAATGGATAATATCTTAGAACGAATCTCTTTATCCTTCGAGGATGTTAACCCTTGCACAAATATAAAGCATTTAAATATGTCCTCTTTAAGGTCTTTCAACTTAAATAACTCGCATTGGACATTTACTCGCCCAGCATAGCCGATAAAGTCTTCATCATCTTGCTTCAAAATAGTTAAACACCTATAACGAGAATAAAATAAGCTATCCCGTCCCTCAAAAATGTTCGATAAAATTTCTATAGTCTCTTTAAAAGAAATATCGCCAGGTTCCCTTGGGAGTATAAAATTGGTATACTTGGTATTTTCATGGGAACTCAGTTTTTGCAAATGTAAAATATTTTTTTCTTCATCCGACTAGGCCTGACATCGTTTGGAAAAAATATTTTCGTATCTACAGTAATATGCTGAAAACGTTAATCCATTAATTGGTACATATAAAAATTCTGTCAGCGAATTTGCAGTCCCTTCAAGAGTGAACCGAAAATACTTTTTTCTTCTTGTTTCATTAATGTTGTTTTTAATACTTCGTTTTGTTTTAACTGTTCTTTTTGTAAAAATCCCATCTGTCTTTGCTGAGCCTCCAGCGCTAATTGTATAGTTTTTATAAACTGGGCTAATTGATCGCTGTTGAATAATCTCTTTTTATAACACAGTAATAAAACAAAAGGTTAACAGTACCTGCACAAAACATAAAATAAATTCACTGAATAGTTTTTTTTAAACCACAAAAAAACATTCTTTTGTAGACACATTGTTTTTGAAGGGGTTACACACACGAAATTGACACCCAACTAACAGCATACAAGCCTTCCTGGTCGCCGTACTTTTTTTCTCATGAAACAAAAGAAATTTAAAATGGACAAGTTACTTCCGTTCCGAGAAAAATTGTTCTTTTCAATGCTTCGTGAAATGTCAATTTCTCTTTTTTTTTCAGTACGACCGTAATAGACTGAATTAACAAAAAAAAACTTACTTTTTGTGTGTGTCTTAACTTTTTTTTCAGTAGTTGGGGTTTCCGTGCCGGTTTTTTTTTAATTTTCGTTGTTCAATATCTTTTTGGCTTAAAGTTTCCTTTTTGTAAATTCGAATTATGTCGCCATTTGTTATATCCTTACTTTAAATCAGAATACAGCAAGAAACACAGGTTATGGGTGAAAGACAAAGGGGTTTATTTACAAGGGAATACATGTGACATAAGAGTTACTCGACATATTTTTATTCTCTTCCTGTCTTTTTTCCTTCTGTCTCAGTCACGTGAGAGGGTCAGTATATTTATAGTTCATTCCATCTATGAAGGGATGTTAGGTTATTCCATTACATCACATACATACACCAATATACTTATTCACAAAAGAAGAGACAGGAAATCATCAGATACGTACGTATACGCACATATGTTGTGTAGTTATCTAATAAGGGTACGTTGTGTGAGCGTTTAGTTGTTCTGTCTATTTGTTCTATCTTCATATTTAATTGTTCATATGCTTTTGTGCGTGTGTGTTTGGTACACGTATTTTTGGACATACCTTGATGAGTCGTGATGTTGATCCACCTGGAATTCATCCTGTTCTTGGAGGGAAACTGGTACCTGTTTTGGGGCGAAGATTTATTTACTCCAAAACGATGATTTGGTTTTATAGTTTTTATTCACCTTCTAGATGTCCACCGCAGAAGGATCTTTGACCTGTGTTGCTTCTTCTTGGTCTCATTTCCACACACTTTAGCGTCCCCCCCAGTGAAGGGGAGGAGACAACTGTTAATCCGTCCGTTGCTTTCTATGTCCAAAACCCAATCTCCCCGATTAAGCTACCCTGAACACGTGCTTCACACGCATCCGATCAGTTGACCCTCACTTCCGATCAACGTGTTTACAATATAATTTACTCACCTCTCTCTCTCTCTTTCTCTCTCTCTCTCGATCTATTCTCTAACATTACTTCCTCCATTATTTATCAAAATGCATGTCGAAGACATACATTTTCTACTTCCCACTTTCGACTAAGGGTATCCTAAGCTCACCTCACTGCCAAAGTAACTGTCATACGATTATCCAATAAATCTTACATCTAATAAATAAAATAACATCCACAAATAATACCATGTGGCGCGAATCCTTGCGCCCTCGAAGGTCAATCTCTCTGTAACCTCATGCCCCCCATCTAGCATCTTAGGATCATGCCGAGATCACGATAATCTCTCGGCATAGCTATAACGCGTTTCCATAAGCACATGACAGCTACGAGATAAAATATTTTTATTATAACATTACGAGAGAATTTTCCTGTCTCCCGCCGAATAAGGCATCCGGAGAAAAATCGCACGAAAAAAAAACGAAAAAAAAAAATACGACTATTTTGAAAATTAGAATAAATATCGACTGAACCTTTGACGCTCAGAAAACTTAAGAACTAGTTAACCCGTTAATCATACCCCAGTAGTGTGTCTTCTTTATTTATTACACTGCTTAAATCTTATTTCTTTCTCTTTTTCGCAATTTTATTAATATTATCGTTATTAATTAATTAACAACATGTTCTTACTTTTAAATTAATCATTATTTCAATAAATCCCACAAGCCAAAAAAATGCATGTCAAAGAACAAGAAAAACCTGCACAATACTGATTTGATAAAATATCAATTACATAAAAATAATTTAAAAAAAAATCTTATAAGCATTCACAAAGTCTCATCTCCCTAATAATACAATTCTAAATAACAAAACACAGATTCCTGGAAACCCAAAATTGTCCACGTCATCAAATTCTTCGGTCGGCTGCATCACATTTACCATTTCACAGAATATCAAAAATAAAAAAAATCACAGTCGTTTACAAAAAATACATAGACTTTTACAATTAAATTATATAGTCGTTTCCCCCAAAAAAATAAATAAATAAAATGACTCACTTATAAACTTTCAGAAAATGCTTCATCAAACAAAAGTTCAACAACAAAATAACATATCGATGAAACTAAAATTGTCCACGTCACTCAACTCTGGGGTTGTTTGTAAAGAAAAAATATCACATTCTACTTATCCGAGTGATTATTTTTATGACCTTTTGCCATTTCATCTTCTGCCCTTTATACTATGCTGGACAGGAATATATTTCTCTCTGCTGTATTGGAAAAAAAATCCATGTTGGCACTTGCGACTGCCTTTCAAGGCATATAGCTTAGCGAAAAATATCGGGATTTCCACACATGAATTTTTCCATGTTGATCCTCCTCGAAATCAAAGGAAATCCCTCACCCATAGACAATAATTGCGTTTTTTTTCTTAATCTAAAAAGAACATACATTTAAAATTACATTATACCAATTACAAGCATTTACATCAATGAACATTTTTCCACACCAGAAAAAAAATTCCTAACAAAAAACACCGTACAGTTAGAGAAAATAAATTGTACATTGGCAGAACCTGTCCATTGTTTTTTTTCACAAAGTACACCGAGTTTTACAGCTTAAACTTGTAACACTTTAAGTGTGCGTTAATGTGTAACAAACATTTTTCATTGACGCGTTTCTCTCTCAGTAATGTGACAGGTCACTTCATCCACACTGTAACACAATTCATATGTTCTATTCTCTTCTATTTCTTTTTTTTATTTCTGTTTTACACATTCGCTGTATATTCAAAATCAACAATGTATTATCTGTATGTCGATCGATATATCTGTTTTTTGCAATTTCTTCTATTTCTACAACGTAACGTTATTTTTTCTTTCTGTCTATTTTCACATTGTTGTAGTAATATTTTTTTCTTTCTTCTGTGTTTTCAATTTTCATATTATAATCACCAATTCGTTATCTGTATATCGATCGAGCTATCTGTCTTTTTCTTCTTTCTTCTATTTATTGTTTTTCTACACAGAAACGTTCTTTTTTCTTTTCCGCTCTTTTTTTCTTAATTTAGCCTATAATCTATCTATATATAATTTTAATGTGCATATCTTTCTTCAGATTCATTTCTTTCTTTCTTTTATTTCCGTTGTGTAGTGTATTTTTTTTATTTTAGTTGTGTCTATATTTTGTTTTCACTATGGTAACCTCCAGGTTCGATTAAAAAAATATTTATCTTTATGTCTAGTGTACAATATTTTTTTCGTTGTGTCTATATATTTTTTTTCACCGTGGTAACCCCCAGGTTCGATTTTTTTATTTAGTTTTCTTTCTTTTCATCTTTATATCTAGTGCACAATATTTTTATTTATTTATTTGTTTCTTTTCACCGTGGGAACCTCCAGGTTCGATTTGTTTTCTTTCCACCCTTGTACGGGTGGACTGGTCCACGAGCACCAAATTTGTATTTGTTGCATTGTTATCATAAAAGTGATCGTGTATGTAGTACATGTATTTTTGGACATACCTTGATGCGTCGTGATGTTGGTCCACCTGGAATTCATGCTGTTCTTGGAGGAAGACTGGTATGTGTTTTGGGACGAAGATTTATTCCCTCCAAAACGATGATTTGGTTTTATAGTTTTTATTCACCTTCCAGATGTCGACCCCGGAAGGATGGAAGTTAATCTCTAGCCTGTGTGGTTCCTTCTTGGTCTCATTTCCACACACGTCAGCACCCCCCCAGTAAGGGGAGGAGACAACTGTTAATCCGTCCGTTGCCTTCTATGTCCAAAAGCCAATCTCCTCGATTAAGCTAACCTGATCACGTGCTTCACACGCATACGATCAGCTGACCCTCACTTCCTGTCAACCTGTCTACAATATAATTTACTCCCCCCTCTCTCTCCCTCATCACTCTCTTTCTCTCTCGATCCATTCTCTAACGATTAGTCAAGTCAAGTGAAATTCAAAATAACAACTAGCATTGGTATATTTCGTAAGAATTTTAATTATTTTCTTACGAGTGTCGTTCGAAAAAGTAATGCCTAATATTTTTTTTTTTGCATAGTCACCACCATTCTCAATGCACTTTTGTCAGCAATGAAAAATGCCGGAATGTCCGGAACGTGCTTTGAGACTTGCATCATTGTCGCCATTATGAAATCGACGAACCAATCCCCTAAATGTGCTGACATCATCTATATCAGTTTCAAAAAACGTAAACAAATAAGCAGTAAATGTTGATCGGTTCCATTTATTCTTCATGGGGGGATTTCAATGATGTAATCTCCGCTTCTGATGCACGTCCATGACAGAGACTGATTTTTATAGACTCTCACACAGTCAATATCTGCAACAGAAAGATAGAAACTTTTATGTCATGAATGCATATGTTCGGCATTAATAACAATGCAATTTGCAATATCTGCTGATCCATTTGAACGAAATTGAAAAATAGGAGACATTACATTTAGAATATTTCCCGTGAAGCATATTAAATGTAAACGTTTTATTTTTCTGTAATAAATGGGATAGCACCGATTCGACGAAGAGATGCTGATTTTTATGTTGAAAATTGAAAATGATAATTAAACTAACATCAAATAAAAAAAAATGAGTAAAGTTGGCAAACTAATACTGCATTTATCTCAACTCTAAATACCGAATGACCATTGGCCATTACTCTGAATCATAGATACTTAGTAGTGAAATGCGGTCTTTATAAAAACAAGGTTACTGTGACATAAACTCCATGACATTTCTACTCCAAACTTAACAGTTTCGTCTACCAAAAGTCCGGCAATAAAAACACAATAAAGCGGACATCAATAATTTCGTATACTCTCGCACAATACATTTTTATTAGAGACCGCCTTCCAATATGGATTGAATGTTAAATATCAATTTGATCATCTTGAATTAATTGTGTATACATTTTATCCATTTGTGTATACATGTTAACTTAAGAAGTAAGGTTAAACGTCTTTCTGGTCGTTATTTTTTATAGGCGAAGATAATACTAGAATGTTTATGCTGATAAATTTGTAATGAATTCCCCGGGTTACCGTGATGGCGAAAATTGTCTCTGCATTAACTTTTTATTGTTGTCTCGACCACATATACGTTTTGCCTTTAAATGATTTTCTGACAAGACGAAAATAATTATTAAGTCATTGTTGTCTTATCAGTCCTGGCTGAATAAAGTCTTCAGTTTGAGTTCTCTATACTTTAATATAATTTCTCATTAGAAAATGTTTTACAATTTTCTTGATGTATCTGTAAACAGTTCTGAAACAAATACTTTGCTCCTACAACTTGATTTAACGAAATAGATCGGTTGGTTGTTTTTGTTTTTTCGGCATATCAACCCTTTTCAGGTTACTTAATGTCGAATCCAGTGATTTTGAAGAATCTTTGTTTTTTAAGAATATATTTGTTTTCTCAAGTTGGTTTCTATTTAACCCATAGTTAGGATCCTAACAGGTACTACCACTTCGGATCAGAGTGGACCTGGGAGCAATGGCAATTAAAGGGTGGCTTCACACTCCCCAAAGCCCGCAACCTTGGGCCTTCACCATCGAATATAGTTTAAGGTCATATCCAGGACCGGAATTAACGAAATAGAACAGTATTATTTGGATTTCTCGAACAAATTGTTCTAATCTTGACCGTTGTTTTCGCAATGTTTCGGTTGCTGTAACTTCGATCTTCTTCATGTGAATCTTGTTGAACTCGGGATGTTGCACGGAATTTTGAACGAAACCCTTTATATAGTTTACGTAGTTTGGGTGCTGTGGTCCCACCACTCATAACTGGGAAAAAGTCCTAAGTAATTCGCAGTTGTATTCTAAGTGCCGCCCTCAGTGAGGATTAAACCTTCCACCGCAAGAAGAGGGCGAGGATTCAACCACTTAAAACTTAACAACTTAATTTGACCAAGGTTCTACAGAAAGATTCCCGTTTTCAACTGAAAAAGTTCCAAAGGTGAACACAAAGTCAATAACATAAAAAATGCCGGAGGTTTAATCAGCCGACAGATAAGGGCAGTAGTTTAGAAAAATCCAAATAATACGAATAATCAATCTATATATCTATAAAGGTGAACGTGTGTGTGTATCTGTGTCTCTGTGTCTCTGTGTGTACATTTCCCTACGCAATAACTCTGACAATTTTAAGCCTACAGACTCGAAATTAGATATACAGGGTACTGAGATTTGGGGAAATCTTTGTAATACATTTCCGGCCAGAAATTTGGCTGTTAAAGAGGTTAAAGTACAACGATTTAGCCTTTGAGAACTCTACCAAACCCCTCCGCCAATTCTGGGTCTAAACACTAAATTTTAGATATAAGTTCCTTGGTCATGGATCCAACTTAATAACTGTAGTTGAGCTCAAAACAATGAAAGTTAAGGGGTCATAATAGGGGTCAAAGTTTAAAAAATTGACCTCTTCGGTCTCTATCAAGTTACTCAGACAATTTCTGGTCTAAACATTTGAAATTTTACATAAAGATTATTCAGAGATAGGGCAAGCTTTTTCATAGGTTTAGGTCGAAAATTCTCAGTTACCAATATATAATTGTATATATGTATGTATGTATGTATGTATGTATGTATGTTTGCATGTCTGCCCAACACTTTCGAGAGAGGTGACAGATTTTCTCAAGATCAGTATCGTTTTAAAGTTCGACCTTTCAGAGGGTAAATATCAAAAAATTAGTTAAACAAATTAATATGTTCACCTTAAATTGGGCACTTTTCTACAGGGGGGGTCGCTTTTTTCGCCCATATTTGTTAAAGTCATCCTCTCCTTTCAATTGTTTAGCATAGATTTAAAAAAATGTCACTTCAGGTTTGCCGGTGGTCGTAACAGCACAGACGTCAGGGATTTTCCCCGTTCTTTTCCTCCTTTGCGGTACGGGTTCGAGCCTGCCTTCCGACTAAAACTTTTCTTTTGCTCAACATACACATACAAACACCCTGGCAACGCCGGGCTGAAATGCTAGTATATATATATATATATATATATATATATATATATATATATATATATATATATATATATATATACTAGCTGTACCCTGCCACGCGTTGCTGTGGCTCAATTTGGTGTAATGGAAAATTCTAATAAAAAGAGAAAATGCATGTTTCTTATATTCTTAGTACAGCAATCCACTCTAAAAAAAAATGAAAAAAATGGTACTCTTGAGAATTGGATCCTGATCCTCAGAATTACCGTCGATCATAGCTTGGGCTCGACCAACAATCAGTGGATAAAGCTTACGTTGAAACGCTAAATGTTTTTTGTTTTTTTTCTGAATACAGAAATGTGAGTTAGTAATTAATATTTGAGTGATGGGGGGCACTATACACAGATTCGAAAAAGTTGTCCAAAAACAAATGAAAGCAAAGGTAAGGTAAGTTACATTTCTACCTAACTGGATAACTGTTTAGTGTTTTTATGTAAGGTAAAATGTTTAATCGGCTGGAAAAACAGAAATGGTTGCAGACTATTGAATACGTTAAGTTTGAGAAATTAAGTTGAAAACTAAAAACTATACAATACAGTGTCAAAAACCAACCGAATATGTTACCATGACATAGGCTGACATAATCGGTGGGTTTGTGACAGTATTTTGTATAGTTTTTTAGTTTAAACTCACTTTCTCAAACTTAACATAATCAACAGTGTCCGCCACCATTTGTATCTTTCAAATACACCGATAAACACTGTTTTTTCGAGCTGACTAAACGTTACATTAAATGAAAAAGTTTTGTATTAACAGATACAAAGAAGTTGTTAAAAAATGAATATATAACAAATAAATGTTATCAAAGGCAAGAAAAGTAAATGTTCTACCTAACTGGATAAGATTGTAGTGTTTTTATGTAATATATAATGTTTAATCAGTTCAAAAACATGTAGTGTTTATCGGTATATTTGAAAAAATACAAATGGCGGCACACTGTATCGAACACGTTAAGTTTGGGGAAATTTTGGGAAAATGAGTTTAAATTAAAAAACTATACAAAATACTGTTAGGAACTCACTCAGTATATGTTACTGTGATGTAGGATGACACATAATCAGTGGTTTTAAATTTTGATCGATACAGGTAACGACTTTTAAGAGTCCCTTTTAGTGATTACCTAGTTTGAGGATATTATCTGCCCCAAAAATCTGGTATTATTTTACTTTAAGGCCCTCTCATGTTCGTATATAACGAAATATTTTATTGTAGATTTCAGTGTACTAAAAACGAATCTGCAAACCGTTTCCGTCGCAAAAAGAAAGTTTTCATGATAGTAAGAAATTACTTTTTCGAAAAGTGGGTGATCACTTTTCAATTTAAATTTAACTTAGAATGAGCACCCACTTTCTGGCCAGCTGAGAGCGGGGCATTTTTCTGTGTGTGTGTGGGTGGTGTTTTGGCGGCCGACTCCCCGCCCCTCTAACCAATTTAAGCATGTAATTTTAAATTCTCCAAGGGTAGAAAGAAAGCCCGCACCTCAAAAATCGTGGCCACAACGTGGGTGATCATTTTACGTTAAATCATTATGGAAAAGTGATCCTTCACTTTTTTAAACTAACATTTCTTCATATCTTGGAAACTACTCGTTTGCCTTAATTATAAAGGTTATTTTCGTTTTCAGCGACCCCGAAAACCTATAGGAGTGGTAATTTT
Organism: Euprymna scolopes; assembly: GCF_053919585.1. Lineage (NCBI taxonomy): Eukaryota > Metazoa > Mollusca > Cephalopoda > Sepiida > Sepiolidae > Euprymna > Euprymna scolopes. The sequence goes on from NC_136514.1 coordinate 44,933,829, forward strand.
AAAGGAATTTTCGAGAGTGGAGTAATTCCTCATATTTACCTTTTTTTTTTTTTCCAATAACGTAAGAAATTAAGAATTAGACACATTTCTGGTGCTAATGAACTTACCGATCCGTACCATTTTTTAAAATCGTATTTCCAAGTTTAATTAAAGTTTTTTTTTATTCAATTGTATTCTAAATAATGTTAATGCTTCTGTACTGTTCCTTGTCTGCTTAAGTTTAATTTTTGTTTATTAAATTGTTAGGTGAAAGTACAGAATAGTTACAAAATACCCTCTTCTCCCCATGTTAAGAATGGCTTTTTAAATAATAGCGTCATTATTTCAGCACGGATCAATAAGTGCGCGAGTACCAAATTTCTTTAATAAAGAAAAAGCATTCATATTTTAGAATAGATGCAAAACTCCCTCCCCATGTTAAGAATAGCTTTCTAAATAACGGTATTATTTCAGCACGGTACCTTCTCTGCATAAATACTATCTTTTGTTTATTAAATTGTTAGGTGAAAATATAAAATAGTTACAGAACACTCTCCCTTTCCCATGTTAAGAATGGCTTTCTTAATAGCGTTATTTCAGCACCGTACCTTCTCTGCATAAGTACCATCTTTTGTTTATTAAATTGTTAGGTGAAAGTATAGAATAGTAACAAAACGTCCTCCCCATGTGTTAAGACAAAAAAAACCCTGTACTTTACCAACCAATCTTATGTAAAAAAAAAACAAAAAAAAAACTCAAAAAGCAAGCGACAAACTTTTTTTGGCCTTATCTAATACAGAAAAAATGTGTAAATTAAAAAATTTGGAAGATAAACAAATGAATTATGTTTTTTTAATAGCGTTATTTCAGCACGGTATCTTCTCTGCATAAGTACCATCTTTTGTTTATTAAATTGTTAGGTGAAAGTATAGAATAGTAACAAAACGTCCTCTCAATGTTAAGAATGGCTTTCTAAATAACGTTATTATTCTATTATTATATTATTATGACTGTAGTTTAGGTGGAAAAAATAATCTCGAACCCTTTATCACATAAAAGGAACTAATTTCCCTAATCACCGGTACGTTACTATGCCAATAATATATAAAGAATAATATAGGTATTTCAGAAGTTGTTTTCGAAAACAACTTTAAAAAAAAACTTGTTTATATTGCTTTTAATTAAAATAAAAAAAAAAGTTTTTCGTAGGTTACAAGTATGAAAAGTTCTATTCATATTTAAAAATGTGTATGTTCCGTGTTGTTTTTTTTATTCTACTCAATGAATACCTTTTTTAATGATGAACAATACATAAATAGAAATAATAAATTATCAGGCTTCTTTAAACAATATTTTCTTTAATTTCTTAGTTCAAAATTGAATCACGTGATTATTATTAATTCACGCGAGTTGATATAAAGGATACAAATTAATATTAAACGCGCGTAATCTCTTGCAATTTATTATTTCTGTTTCAAATTTAAACTTATTTATTGTACAATTAAAAAATAACACGGAACATGTATGAATAGAACGTTTCATAATTGTAACATATGAACACCTTTTTTATTTCTGTTTCTTTTTTGTTTTTCAGCATAATTACAATGTTTTGTTTATTAAATTGTTAGGTGAAAGTACAGTACTCATGCAGAGAGTGATCCGTGTTGTAATAATAACGTTAATATTTAAAAAGCCATTCTAAACATGGGGAGGTGAGGGTGTATTTTAACCTTACAATTGAATAAAAAAAACATATAATAAAACTAATTAAACCTGGAAATACGATTTAAAAAATAGCGCGGACAAAAAAAATGTACTTTACTAACCAATCTTATATCGAAAAACAAAAACAAAAAAAACTCAAAAAGCAAGTGACAAACTTTTTTTTTGGCCTTATATAATAAAGAAAAAATGTGTAAATTAAAAAAATTGGAAGATAAACAAATGAATTATGTTTTTTGGGTTTTTTTTTACTTAGCGAGTTAACAGAAAATGAAATCTTTCGTCAATTCGTGGCTGTGAAATGAATCGAACCGGAAGTTCAGTTTTATCAACAGAACAGATTCGCAGTAACGGTTAAAAAAATATATTTATTTTATTTAATATTTTAATAATTCGCGAGGTAAATTTATTTTAATAACATAAAAACATACATCGACTCTAAAGATGGGTTGTCTGAAAATTTCAAATAAATTGGTAACGTAGAAATATGGTTTTATTCATTTGTAACGAACCAAATTTACATTTATATATATATATATATATATATATATATATATATATATATATATGTATATATATATAGTCTGTCTGTCTGTGTACATTTCCCTATCAAATAACTTAATTTTCGGTCTACAGATTCAAAATTTTTCATAAGGGGTATTGAGATTTGAGAAAATCATTTTAATCGGGTTCGGCCATAAATTTTGCTGTTGAGGGGTCAAAGTTAAATGATTTGACCTTTGAACACTCTACCAAACCCCTCCGCCAATTTTGGGTCTAAACACTTGAAATTTTAGATTACGTGGACATGGATCTAACTTACATAATTTGATTTGAGCCCGAAAGAGTACACCTTAAGGGGTCAAAATATGGGTGAGAGTTCCAATAAATTTGATATCTGATATATATATATATATATATATATATATATATATATATATATATATATATATATATAAAATTATAAAACTTATTATTTGTATTATACTTACACATTAAGGTTTTATTAAAAAAAACTACCTTAACTACGTGTGTTACATTGTCAACGTTCTTATATTCTTATAATGTTTTTTTTTTTGTGTTTTATCCAACGACGGACTTTAGAACAATGGCGAGAAGAGAAAGAATATGTCCACAAAGAAACGGAAATAAATATTATTTCTCCTTATATAATCACTGAATGGTATCAAGTGCACATTTTAAGTATGCACTGTATTTCTAAAGATGCAGATGAATTCAATAGCATTCCACATAAGTAACACTGAAAAGAAATACAAGGCAAGGCAAGTAGAATGCTCACTCCGCTCTAAGACAGTTTAAAGTTCATTAATCGCACGCACACACACACAAGCGCGCACGCACACACACGCACACACACACACACACACACATATATATATATATATATATATATATATATAAAAATGGGTGCCAGTGTGTGTATGTCTGCGTGTGTGTATAATTGAAATACCTTCAAAATGGCGTAATGTAACAAACTATAAAGGTATTTGCAGATTCTCTGCAAATTTTCGGATTTCTTAATTATGTCCAATCGTATTTGGTTTCCTTTTGCTGGATTGGTTTTTGTTATTTCTTCTGATGAGTTAAAGACAAAAATTCACTGATTGATATAAGAATTGAGGCTTGATTTTGTGCTACAAAACATATATATTTTAACGCTCCCCTCTGTCCCCATTTGTACGTATATTTTATATTATTGTAAATATTTTATTTTATTCGTATTCCCACCCGTCCTTCTCGTTTTACTCCTTGCAGCGTTTAAACTTAGCACCTAGGATTAAATTATTCGTCTTTTCTCCGATGGACGTACTGCCTATCATGACTGCTTAGCCTATTGAACTTGCTTTCGTCGCTAAAAAAAGTTTGACCAATATGAAGAGTCACGATTGTCATTGCATCGGACAAAGTCTAGACGGCGCTTTCTGTTCATTACAGAAATTATTGGCTTGGGTTTGGCAGCATATCCTCGCCAATTAAATTCCTTTAATCGTTCTTGACAGTAAAAAGAGAGTATTTTTTAACAAGATTGCGCTGTTGTTGGATTTGGGGAGCCATTTCACATCTGTTTCTTAGGTTGTGGATCTTTTGTCTTCCCTGTTAGAAGTAACTCTAGTACGACTAGATTTAGTGGCATCACGAACACTGCCGGTATTTTAGTGCTTTTGCGCAGTCTTTCGTACTGGTTTCTCATCACATTTCAATCTGTGACCGATTTCCTTGATTGGATAACCAGAAAGGTGGAGATTAATGAGCTCTTGACGATCACTAAGAGAAAATCGTGGTATATGAACTAGATGTTACGTTGTATAACCTGGAACAACACCAATTACGATTAGAGATGCTTTGTTGGCGGATATTTAAAACTGATTTAAGGGCGATAATTAAAGCTCTTTTAAAGCGAATTTGTTACTGCGGACTTTCTTTTCGCCTCCTCAATTTGAAGTTATTTTTTTAAATTGACGTGAACACTAGTATATTTTAATTCAAAGTGAAATATGAACAGGCAAGGTCAATTAAATGAGATATAGGTTGTTTAAACAGTTACATAAAATTTAGCTTAAATTTGCAGTTTTGGAAACAATTACAAGTGCAGACATTCTTTTTGCTGGCACTAAATATATATATATATATATATATATATTATAAGGTAAAATTAAAAGTCAAGAACAATGCGAGATTTTTTTTATAGAGTAAAATTAAATGAAAACAAAAGAAATAAATTTCTTTTTTTTTTGTTGTTTGTTTTTTCTTTTTCACACAAATTTTAACTCTAAACAACAGTATTTTTTTTCTGTTGTATTCAATGGTGTTATTAATCTCAATATATTTCAGACTTATTAGTCCTTTTTCAAGAGAAGACAGCGGAAGAGTGTTCAAAAATGGAAAAGCAGCCGCAGAGTTTGCCACGTGATACCGCGAAATATAGAACAAAAAATGACGTTAGGAGAACGTTAAAATAAATAACCTTGCTATAGAGCTTCTTTCCAATACCGACCTTTACACCCCAGCACATAATATCACTGCTGCTCGTATTGAGAACAACATTAACAAGACATGGTCTCAAAGGTTTTTTAAAAGAAATCTCCCAAAACAACACAGACTAAATTTTATTACTAAATGCAGCAAATTACCTACCTTTTATCACCTTATTAAAACCCACAAAAATAGCACACACACACAGATCAGACCCATTGTTTCAAGCTTTAACGGTCCCTTTTATAAAATCTCTTGGTTAATATCCCGCCGACTTAAACCTCTACTCTCTACCTTCCCAGCCCATGTTAGTAGTTCCAATCAAGTAATTAACAGACTCAACGATCTACCACACCATCTACTCAAACTATACAGATACCCATTTAGCCTAGACGTCGTTTCTTTATACACCTCCATTCCTGCACATCCAGCCATCAATCTCATGGCAGACATTATAGCATCTAAAAACCCACAATGCTTCGGAATTACTCCAGGAGATCTCTTACAACTCCTCCGTATTATAGTAGACAACACTTACTTTACTTTCCTACAAAACACGTTGAAACAAGTATCTGGACTACCCATGGGCTCCAGTCTATCCGGTATTCTTGCCATTGCTTATATGGACAAACTCGAAAGACACACCCTTAGTACCTGCTACTCTTATCTCCTTTTTACTAGATATATCGATGACATTTTAATTATCACATACTCCCGCGAAGAAGCTATTAACATTTTCCACAAATTCAATAACGCCGACCCAAACTTAAAATTTACTATAGAACACCCAGACTCTTCTGAATCTCTTTCTCTACTTGATTTTAAAATACAAATAAAAAAAATGGTGCCATATGCACTGAATTCTACAGAAAACCCGCCAGCAAACGCCTCTTCGTACATTTCAAATCTGCACTACCTCTCAAGGACACACTAAACTACGCACATGCCGAAATCTCACGCATACAAGACAAATGCACTAACATCTCCGACAAACATACACACACTAACAATTTCCTACAGACCCTCTCACTAAACGGCTACCCTAATACGGTCCTATCCTCACTTAAAAAGAAAAAACGCAACACCCGACCCTTCTCTAACAATTGTTTTCTAAAACTACCCTTCCTCAGTGACAAAATCTCATCTTCAATCCGAAAAGCCATCCGCAGCGAGGGACTCAACATTCAACTCATCCACACTGGATCTACTTTAAGACAACAGCTCAACCGAAAACATCCATCGCATACACCTTCCCCTTGTTCACTCTCTAATTGCCCAATATCACACACAGGTTTATGCTTTAAGAACCACGTTGTTTACGACCTACAATGCGCTAAATGCAGTGCATCTTACATCGGAAGCACTACCAGATTGCTTCACCACCGCATTAAAGAGCACTTAAACACTACTGCTTCGTCGTTCTATAAACATATTCGCACTTGCATTAATTCAGAACCAGATTTTCACATCAACATTCTTGCTTCTTCAAGAAACGTAGGTCAACTTCGTATCCTCGAATCTTTAATTATTTCCAAAAATACTCCCACACTAAACAATAGACTGGAATTGAGCTCCGCTTTTATAATATAAGTTTAAAACCTAAGAAAAACAATAATTAAAATAATAATAAAAAAACAAAAAAAAGACCCTTGCTTGAATAGTCATCTCCCTTGATTCACAAACGCAACAAGTATTTCAAACATCAACTGATTTATTTTAACGTTCTCCTAACGTCATTTTTTGTTCTATATTTCGCGGTATCACGTGGCAAACTCTGCGGCTGCTTTTCCAATTTTGAACACTCTTCCGCTGTCTTCTCTTGAAAAAGGACTAATAAGTCTGAAATATATTGAGATTAATAACACCATTGAATACAACAGAAAAAAAAATTACTGTTGTTTAGAGTTAAAATTTGTGTGAAAAAGAAAAAACAAACAACAAAAAAAAAAGAAATTTATTTCTTTTGTTTTCATTTAATTTTACTCTATAAAAAAAAATCTCGCATTGTTCTTGGCTTTTAATTTTACCTTATAATTTTCTTCAACAATGCTTCAAGCAAACTACAATCTACTTATATATATATATACACACACACACACATATATATATATATATATATATATATATATATATATAGTATTCCAATAAAGTGTATACACTCTTTAAATTATCTCGACTTGCTATATGAATTTTCTATTCAAGTTTCCAAGAGATGCTTAGGAATAAAGAATGGTACTTCCAGAAGGATGGAACACATCGCAACTATTATCATGACGTAACGTTATGGTCACCTGCAAAACAGATTGGTGGGACGAAGAGTAAATATCGAGTAACATCAGCGGACTTAACCGCCCCGGATTTTTGTTGGTGATGGAGGTATTTTAAACTCACAGTTCCATTAAAAAACACCTACCATGACTGCGCTGACGTAAGTCATTGAAGGAGTATGTGCCAGCATCCCAACTGAACTAATCAGTGAGCGTTGTCAGCCTTGCCTTGACAACAATGTCCAATAGCTTGAACACTTTCAGGAAATTACCTGGTTTCTACATTTCTTCACAGTATTTGACGTATGAAACTTTTCTTTATCACTATAAATCTTGATTTTATAGACATTTAAAGAGTGTATACATTTTACTGGGACACCCCGTTTATCTATCTATCTATCTATCTATCTATCTATCTATCTATATATATATATATATATATATATATATATAATACTTGTGTGTGTCTGTGTGTGTGTCTGTGTGTGTCTTTGTTTATATATATATATATATATACTAGATTTTAGTTACTTATAATTGAAAAATAATTGTGACAATAATCTGCAGTAAATATCGCATAGTGATGAGTAATATGTATTGTTATATATTAATCGCTGTTTTCATAATGACTACCATAACACTTAATTTGCTGTACCTTATCGTAAAAAGTTCCATACAAAAATTATAGTTAAACTAGCCAAGTATTTTCTGATTAAAAAAATGGGCAGACAGACAGACATACAGATTAAAAGAAATATTGTATAGATACAGGTAAGTTATGGATTTCAATAAATATCTTATATTAAATATTGGATTTAAATGAATATCTTATATTTCCGATAGTAACTATCCAAACACGAGAATACTCTGTTTTTCTACGCAAAAAAAATATTTTTCTATTAAAATGTAATTCATTCGAAATTTTCACAAACTTTAAGATAACAGTCTCTTATAGTAAAATGTGAAATTATTATTAAAGCTTAAAAATCATGTATTGATTAGATCCAAATGTATTCCGTTGAGTAAGACATGGCTGTCCGAAATAATAAGAACTATCATTATATATGAGGTGTCTGTAATACGTTTCCAGAATTTTTTTTACAAGCCTTTTAAATTGTTGCACACTCTTGAAAATTATATTTATGTTATTGCTCTACATCTTATGAGATGGCTGACTAACTTTTATGGTTTCAGGTTCAAATTAACAGCTACAGCATGAAGTTTGATTATCAGTTGGTGAATTTCAAAAATCCAATCCGGAGGTGACGAGACTTTAGAAGAAAGATATGTAATAAAATTATATTGTGAACGTGGAAGAATCCTAGGGACACATAATCAGACTGCTTTTGGAACATCTTGCATGAACCGGGCGTCAGTTTCCGAGTGACATATGACATTAAACGAAGGCGGGAAGTCTGAGAGGGATGATGAGAGGTGTGAAATGTGTAAGAAATTCAGAACAATGGAGTTAATTAGACAAATTAAGAATTTTATGGATAAGGATCGTCACGTTTGTATAGAGACAATACGTGCACAGTATCATGTCAGTGTGGGAACTGTAGACGCAATTATTCGCGATGAACTGAAGATACGGAAGATTAACGTGAAGTTTACTTCTTAACATCTTTACCTGCGTAACCCTTGTCTCAAGATTACATGCGCAACTATCCTTTCGGGATTGTCCATTGTCTCTAGATACTAAATGGAGGCATCGCATTTCGTTATTTATATAGTGTTCATATACTCATCAGTGTGTAAATAATGGATGCTTCCTCTCATTTCGTTTTTTTTTTTTTTCGTTGTTTAATTCCAGCACTTTCATTAGCTACTCAGATTCGTTTCACGGTTAAAGAGATTGGATTTTCGAACACTTTCAGAATTATTTTACAAAAACTCAACATATCCGTTGTCTCTAGAGACTGAACAGAGGCATCGGTATATTACATATGCTTCACGTTAACGTCGACAAAATATACGCATTATAAATATTGGCAGTTCTGTCAAGTTACATCCCCGATTTTAAAGTAATTCAATTACCTTTGTCAGACGGATGTCACTCCATGCGTCAAGCCGACATGTGCGGCTTATTGCATTACAGAGATACACATTTGTGTTAAGCACATTAAATGTCTTGATCTACGCAACTATAGAATTAAAGTCGATAACAACCATCTGGTTATAAAAAATCTCTAATTAGTTAATTCGTAATTTGAATTTGACACTCAGGGTTTTAAGGCCAAATAATTTATAACAGCTACGAAACCACAAAATATGAAAAAAAATCAAAGTAAATTACCCCTAGGTATAGTAAAAACATATCTCTGCTTAAACTTCTAGAATTTAGCATACCCTCCTGGTTATTTGATTTTTTGACTATACTGACATGCAGAAGTAAAAGTGTTATTCGTTGTTTTACTCCCTGCATAGTTGGTTGGTAGGTTGCTTTTGTTTTACGGCATATCAACCCTTTTCAGGTTATTTAATGCCGAATCCAGAGATTTTGAAGAGAAAAAAATATAATATATTTGTTTGTTTCAATCGGTTTTTATTTACTCATAGTTGGGACCCAAACAGGTACACCCACTCCGACCTGGGAGCAATCACAATTAAAGGGTGACTCCACACTCCCCAATGCCCGTAATCTGGAGCCTCACCATCGGATATAGTTTAAGATCATATATAAGACCCCCCTACATAGTGCCCCTGTATATTTGGCCACAAATAGTAGCCCTTTACGTCCAACTGACAGTGTATATTGTTGAGGAGAATATGTCAAAAACCCTCAACACAAGATTAAGGCCAATAGGGTTAGTGTATGCATGTCATATTAATTGCAACCATTTTCTTCTTGTGTTTGTCTGGAAAGACGCAACCAATAGCTTACTTGTTATTTCATATCTTCGAAGAAAAAGCCAAGTCATTTTCCTGAATTTTATGGGACTGCCAATATATTTCAGATGCAACACAAAATAACTATTGACTCTGTTACATTCATTGGTAACGACTATAAAGATTTAGTACAGGCTAATACATTACTCAAAACAATGCTATTTGAGATGCTTAAAAAAAGATCATGTCATCCTTTCTCCACATTTTTAATGTATTTCCCACGAAGTACTCCACAGAAATCGAAATTGCATTCGCAGAAAATCGATCATCTCGTATCATATGTGATGTTAATAGATAATTATGATAAGTATAGCTGTGGTTATTGGAATAAAAAACATCGTTTACTTATATACGCAATATAGCTAAATGTTAATATACATCGAATTCCTACAGCGACCATATCCTGTAATAAAAAACATCTATTTGCATCTCTCTCTCTCTCTCTCTCTATATATATATATATATATACATATATATATATATCGCAAGACACACACAATATACACCCCTACACACACACACACACACACACACACACACACACACACACACACACACACACACACACATATATATATATATATATATATATATTGTAGTCAGGTCATGTCATATGCTACTGGTACCATGTAACCCAGTACTACCTGGCTCATGGTCGGGTCACCGGCGACTAAACTGGTTCCCCCACCAGACTTGTTTGGCGAGGACGGTGGCTAGTCTCCCTGGAGGATTAAAACCAAGACCTTACAAAGGGCGAATGAACCCTTTTTCCGGGTCAACGGCCAACTAGCACCATGTGTGTTTTTGTGTGTGTTGGGGTGGAGAGGGCTCCCGTAAGCCATGGTGAAGGCAAGCTTTCTAGGAGAAGCAACTCTCTGATTTAAAAACCATAAAGCGGGAGATCAGTACCCGCATTAAGCTGGTCTGCAGTTTAACATGTTGCTGGCTATCTTGCTCTTGCTTGTTACTGCATAACCGAGAGAGAGACTTAGCTGTCCTACAAAGCTAAGACTCTGTAACATCATATCTGTATAGATACTCCCTCAGACATTTGTCTATAAAAATGGTCATGTGACACGTGGAGGCTTGAAATGCTGGACACATGTAATGATTGATCTCAATGACAGTCTTCAGTGTCATGCCTGTTTGAGCGTGTGAATTCACCAGTAGGACTAAAAAAGTCATTTTTGGGTTCATGTCTGAGGGAGTGGCAGTCGTCTGACAAGACGTTGCAATCATCACCATCAATCATATATATATATATATATATATATATATATATATATATATATAATGGACTGTCCCGTCGACGTATGAGCTCATCCAGGAAAACAAAGTTGCTCAGAAATCCACAGACATGATTTATTTATAGTGGTAAAAGCTCTGGTCAGAACAAGCCACAATTTTTGGTAGAACTGCTAAACTTTGTCGGTGCAATAGCTGCCACAAGGCAGAGCACAAAGAAGACCACAGGTTTAAATCAGAGTTTTTCCTTCTCCTAGATGCTTGTTCTAACGAAGACTGGAGGTACGTCTATCCCGGTGAATTACCCCCCCCCAGATAATAACCTGAAATTTATACATCTCGGCGCGGTACAAACTATACCTAGGCTTTCCAAATGGTACCCCATCTGGTACTGACCAGGCTTAACTGTCTTAACATCTAACTTAAATATCTAGCGAACTCCACATATGAAACGGTAATTACTGGGAGAATAGTGATTTTAGAACAGAACTCATATTACACAATTCAATCAATTGGACACTAATCAATCTTGGTAGGAATTATGGAAGCAATGCTCATTGCTGTATAAATTAAGCTTCTCCGGGATTTTTTGAGAGTGAATGCTTATCAAGGCCCAAATGCCACTCGATGAGAAAGATCAATTAATTTGTCAGGTGGCCGGTGAAATAAATCTGTGATAATCGGTAATGGTGGAAATTGCATAGAAACTGATTATTAAGCAGAAAGGCTGAAAAGAATTTTTAACATTGTACCTGAAAACGACTATGCTATAGTCAACTGAGAAGCAGCGCGGGGTATTGTTTTCCACGGTCCGCCAGCTCTATGAAAAGAAACTTCGCTCATAAAATTTTAGTTTAGTTTTAGGAGTATATTGTGAATAAATGAAATTGTTGACAGTGGTTATAGTTAGAAGAATGTTATGACTGTTTTACAGGAGGGGTCACATAGAACAAAGCTGACTCAAGCAGTTGCCGTAGAAATTATAACTAACAGAGATAGACTTGCAATGCATCTTCTTTAAGAAAGAAATAGTAAGCGTAAGGAAATAACATGGCCTACTTCATATATAAGCCAGTTTTGCACTTCATCAAGACAGGAAAATGTGCATATTTTAATCTAATAAAACCGAAAACATTTCAAGTAAATATTAATCACTCAACAAATTCCAACGTATGTCTTTCAAACTGTTGGTTCGAAAAAAAGATTAAATATTTCATGAGAAGGTACTCACTGAACCACGTCTTTAATCTTAGGAAACGTTGACTTTTGAAATTACTTGAGAATTATAATTAGCAGAAGTCGACATTTGTGATTAATACGAGTACATATCAATTGATATGAGAATGATCATATAATTAATGTCGAGATAAAATTAGATTCATGCCTCAAACTTAAAATAATTGTTAAAAATGTGATCTTATAATCATATAATTACGAATAGTTAAACTGGATTGACTCAATATTTGCGTTCATAATTATATCGATTGATATGATGTATTGATTCTATTGTAGGCATTGTTTACCAGATACGTTTATAGTCAGAATACTGTCTAGAGAAGCACTAGGAAACGACCACATGAAGATTGCCAACATTCTAAGTGTAAATGGTTTTGTGAAACTAACTGGATTCGAACATGGAATGCCTGGGTCGTCATTCCATATCGGTATGTACGTAATCATCGTCACCTCCCAAAATTTGCGTTTAGAAACCATAATATCTGAAATTTATACGTGACAGACGAAGGAAAAGAAGATTTCAAGTTTTAACATATCTTTTTTCCAGGCATGTTTGAACGCATCTAAAAATTCCAGATGAAATCCTCTGCTTACATAGAACATAGTCGAATAGCGCTCCTACATCTGCCGAAGTGCTGCACAGATCGCTATTGTCTTTTCTTTTATACCGTAAAGAATCTACTTGGAAATCTAGCGTCTGTGATATATTCTTTTCTCTACTAAAACTTTATACGCGAAGAGGCGTTGTATCCTTTTCTTCTTCTTCTTCTTCTTCTTCTTCTTCTTCTTCTTCTTCTTCTTCCTCTTTTTTTTCTTCTTCCGCTTTTTATAATTATTACTAGCGGGAAGGGGCGACTCTGTCTGGGGGGTAAAATATGCTTAAATATGATATTTTAATTTGTCCCGATTTCGTATATATTATTGTAGAGCCGTGATTTCAAGAGTAAAAAAAGAGGGCTTTAGGTGCAATCAGATAGAATCGAAACCGAAACTGTAGCATTCAAAGCTGGTGACGTTACCACTACACTAACGTGACACGCATATAAACCGATATAAAAATTTAAAAAAATAAACTAGGAGGAATGTATAATATGTTTAATGATGTTTTCAATTTTGACCCATTTTTGACCCCTTAAAAACAATTGTAACGTGCTCAAGACCCATAAAGGAACGGTCCGTAAAAATTCCAATCATTTAAGGCCCCTAGTGCCGTTCTGCGACTTTTAGGTTTGGAGGATGTAGAGTTTGAACATATGGATACAAACAGACACACAGAGAGACCGACAGACAGACAGACAGACACAAAGCTGTTTATATATTAGATTATTATTATTGTTGTTGTTGTTATTATTATTATAATTATTATTATCATTATCATCGTCATTATGATGATGATGATCATCATCGTCATGATGATGATCATCATCATCGTGGATTTGGATATAAGCAAAATAATAATCCGAAGTGAAATACTTATACAAACAAAGATGGGGTAACACATTATGTTTAAGTCCAGAGTGGTAAAAAAAGAAATTATACCAACTAATTATAAGTTAGAGTCGTAATAGATAACACATCCACGTAAGATTGGTCTTGAAGAAATTAAGGAAATGGCCAAGATTTAACTAAAAACAAATTTAGTTAAGGCAGCCTGGTAACTCTTCATGCCCTTATTTAATCTTTTGGTCATCAAATTCTTTGAGTGATGTCTCTGACAGAATTGCTATTTTTTAATATTTAAGGCCACACGAAGCTACACAACTCTTTATTAGTACATTTACGCGGAAAAATCCACCCAAATTTTTACCTATGTTCTATTAATCTAATAAAAGCATGTATAGGGTGGATCGATAAAATTGTCGCCCTAAAAAACAAGACTTCAGATTTATTTTGAAATATTAATTGAAACAATTAATTCACGTAACTTTATTATGTAGTAGAGCTGGCATCTATTCAATGAAGCCGCATTCAGCCTCAATCACTGCCGGGGCAGGAAACATGCATTTTCCACAACTGCCGACCGAAGCTCGACGAATACTAAATGGATGGCGGCGATCAGGCTGGCTTAGGTGTTGTGGGTTTGGTTGCTGTTGTTTTACGGCATATCAACTATTTTCAGGTTCTTTAATGCCGAATCCAAAGATTTTGATGAAAAATGTTTTAATAGAATATATTTGTTGTTTTTAAGTCGGTTTCTATTCAACCCATAATTGGGACCATAACAGGTACTACCACTCCGGGTCAGAGTGGACCTGGGAGCAATGGCAATTAAAGGGTGGCTCAACACTCCCCAAAGCCCCCAAGCTGGGGTCTCACCACTGGATATAGTTCAAGGCCATATCCAGAACCTTGGTGTTGTAGGAGGTCAAATAGGTGATGCTCTCGACGTATGACCAAACGCAGTAATCCAGCGGGTTCCGTTCGAAGGAGGAGGAGGAGGAGGAGGAGGGCCAGTGAGAAAGAGGTACAAAGTCGTAGCACTCTTTCTGAAGCCAAGCCTGGGTCTCTTTGGACTTGTGGGTCAGCGCTGAACTCTGCTGCCCAGAGTCTGCCAGAAGCCGCATGCTTGCAAGGGAATCAGGGAATTACTACACTCTTCAGCACATCCAGGTGCACTTTAATGCTGACTTTCAAACCAACTTCGAAGATGTGAGGTGGCATGATGTGGCCCTCACTTTAAACCACCTCAAAGAGGATAAACTTTGCCGGAAACTTCATTGAGCCGTACTGTGAAGCGTTGAACCGTCCAGATTTGCATTTTGAGGGTGCTGGCGATGGTTCTGTTGTTATAACTTGGATCGGTAGAGAGCACGTTGTACAGCGGCGTATCTCCAATCTCGCTCATTGAACAGCGTGTCACTTTAAGACATGATAGAAAGCGCGTGTTGCTCTTTGGCTAAACTGGCCAAGTTGTAGATAGTAAGCAAAAAAAAAAAAAGAAAAGAAAACCAATTTCATTATACGGAAATGAAATCGCGCCGTCTTTTCTAAGTACGACAGTTTTCATTGTACCAAATATCAGCTCTCAAATATAAGCAGCGAAGGTGGTTAAGGTAGCTATGTGATTATCGACACGGACTGAATATCTGGCTGCGTCAAGTTCTAAGTCAGTTCTTTTCACATATGTCGAAACCTTTTTACGTAGTCTCTCAAGTAAACACCTGCTGACATTCTAGAAATACATTAGGAAACAGATGGCAACAAAAACCATATAATCTGCTATAATATAAATCTCACCTTTCTGTTAAAATGTTTGTATGTACGTATGTATGTCTGCCTAAAACTTTCGACGGAAGCGACTGATTTTCACGAGATCGATACTGTTTTGAAGCTCGACCCTTGGGACGAAAAATATCGAATAATTGGCTAAAAAATAAATTTCTTCACACTCAAGCGGGCACATTTCTACAGGGAGGGGTTGCTTTTTTCGCCGATATTTTCGAAAGTCATCCTCTCTTTTCAATTGACTAGCCTTAATTTAAAACTACATCACTTCCGGTTTGGCGAGGGATGCAACAGCAAAGACGTAAAGGTTTTTTTTTTCACGTTCGTTTCCTCCTTCGCAGCACAGGTTTGAGTCTGCCTGCCTACTACCACTTGTTTTTTCTTGCTCAACACACACCTCCAAACACCCGGGCAACGCCCGGCACTCAGGCTAGTTCATACTAAATGAACGGCGATGCTGCGACAACAATAAGAATAACATCATATCAACATTATCTAATTATAATTGATATACTTTATATTACCCGTTATTATCGCCTCGCGCTAAATATTTTTAACACAATTCCTGCTGAATAAGAAAATAACCGTATGAAATGAGTACTTGTTTATTGTGTTTTGTACTGAGCTTTCAACAAAGAACATGTGATATACGCTAGCATCTGTGACCACTACAAATTACGATTCTTTTTCCATCGTAAATAAAGATTGCTGAAAAATAAATAATGATGGTTGTAGTGCTAATTAATTAATGTTCTATGTTGCTTCTACTGGTTAAACAGGGCCAGAGGTAGCATTCTCCGGATTTTTACTAGAATGACATAGATCTATTGGGAGTTTAAAGAACACTACGTCACATATCGACGCTAAATCAATAAACTAGAGAAACTAAGAATTCAAGGAACTCAGTAGGTTTTCTTTTTTTCTCCAGTGAAGAATTATTAATCCAAAGCACTCGTTTAGTATCGATAGAAAATGTATTCCGCTGTAAGTGTGCCTGAGCAAGGAATCAATTTTGAAACAAGGATTGCATAAAATCTAGCCATACTTCTATCTAAGCGACACTGTTTGAGTCCATGACAAGACGAGACCTAGGGCAGCTGAAAAAAAGTCATGTGATACGTAAAAAGCCTCCACAACATTTAACATTCAAAATGGTTACCCATGGAGTACTAAGGCTCTATGTAGTTAAGCTTTGCCGATCTTAAACGAACCGATCTGTCAACGTTATTATTCCGTACATAAATACAATTATTGGGACTCTTTTTGCTCTTCAAACCAAGGATGGAATACTGCTGCCACATCTGGGCAGGAGCTGCTAAAATCAGCCTATCCTGCTTTGAGAGAGTACAAAATAGACTTCGTGGCTTAGTGGAGGAAGCCCTTTTTCTTCCCTGCAACCTCTCTCCCACAGAAGAGACGTTGCGAGCCTGTCTTTGTTTTATCTTTATTTCCATGACAAGAGCTCGCCCGAGTTCCAGTCTCTGGTCCCCCCTCTCCAATCTTCTATGATAAACACCCGTCTAGCTGAAACCACTGTCTATAATTTTCTCCACTCTTTATCTGTGCCTAAATCAAAACGTAGATTCCATGAACAAAGCTTCTTTCTTAGAAGTGCACGCCCGTGGAACTCTCTTCCGTGTGCCTGTTTCCTACTACAACTAGGATGCCTTCAAGTCCAATATAGACAAATTCCTGATGAACCGCCCCCTTAAGTAAGACACTTTATCAAATCTCCAGTACTAACGATTACTACGATACTATCCTATTGATTACTGTACACGCAATAATCTTTATCCCCGAGTGGCTTCCGGGCCTTGATAAACCGTGACCTCCATGTAAAAAAATTAATTTAATTAAAACTTTAGCACATAGGGCCTTAATGATTTGTTAATCTGGATGACAAGCTTAAATTCATTGCTAAGCCCCTTTGTAACAATGGCTACCCCTTACATATTGTTAAAAGTACTATTAATAAGAAATTTTCCAATTTTTACAAATCTAAAGAAATTATAGCTAAAGATTTTTTTTTACATTCGTCTACTTTGGCTAGGTAATATCAGCGACCGATTTATTAAGAAAATTTCTTTGTTTCTACAACGGTGTTAATTTGCATCGAATCCACGTGTTGTTTGTTCAACCAGACCTATGTTGTGGTCCATTTGCGAAGATGTTCTTCCCCCTCACCATAATAATTCTATTATTTATTCAAATGTGGGTGCAGCGCACACTACGTTGGGAGAACATTGCAAAGATTGGATTTTCGTTTGAAACAACAGGCACCATCAAAGTTTCGTTATGCATATTTTCACCTTCGGATGTTCTGAGTAATACGTATGGTTCTTCGATTTGCGAGCACTCAGTGCTGACATGTTTACGATCGTGAATACGTCGCACTCAGCGTTTTATCTAAAAATTCTAGGAATAATTTTTAATAAGTCTTTGAGACCGCTTTGCAAGCAAAAAGAAAATCTTTTAGGACTGTAATTAGTTTCTATGTAATTTTCCCCCCGCTTTTTTTTTTCGTTTTTTGTTTTTACACCCCCGCCATATTCATGGCTATTTTATTTTTTAATCGTATTTTCCTCGATTTAGCTCTGCTGAGCGAGAAACGAAGTTTGGTTAGCTAACCTTTATTTTCATTTAAAAATTTTTTTTTTAACTATCATGTTGATTGGTCTGTATTTAGCCATAATTAAATTTTGTACCTCCCCCACCAAAAATTTTCAAATATCATTGTATACTACTACTACTACTACTACTACTACTACTACTAACATTAATAATAATAATTATAATAATAATAATACTAATAAAAATAGGGATAGAATGGTTCATTAAGGTTGTGGATTCGATAATACGGAATAGTATTTATCAACAATGAGCAAGTGTAAGAAATGACGAAAAATACGATACTATTGGTTCAACATCTCTCCTCATCGTTTTACTTCCTGTAAAAAGTTTTAATAATTCAATTACTGTTAAACTCGTTTCCCTTAACGAGGAATTAGTGATAATCACAGTAATTAATAAAAATCATGATTAATGATAGTGAACAACTTTTCTTGATACTTTCAGGTTTAGATTTTGAAATCGAGTCATTATTCTTTACAGAAAAGCTTGTGACTTGGAAAACAGAAATGATAAAGATAGGGTTTAGAAAACGCACTATGAAAACGATATATATATATATATATATATATATATATATATATATATATATATATATATATATATATATAAAATAAAAATACCAGCGAGGGTTGACGTTATGTTGTTTTGAAAAAAGAAAAAAAACCGAAACTGAATGAATTTATAAAATAATCAACGTGTCGTCCCTATTACAGAGGACATCTTCAGGATATTAAAAGGAAAAATGGAAAAAAAAAAATGATCATAGACCATACGAAAATGAAAAGAAAACAGTGTTAGAATCCTATCCAGATCGGGAAGGAAAACATATGTGTGTGTATGGAAGATATTGAACAACCCAACCTTCCCATACACACACATATGTTTTCCTTCCCGATATGGGTAGGATTCTAACACTGTTTTCTTTTCATTTTCGTATGGTCTATGTACATTTTCTTTTCTTTTTTTTTTTTGCATTTTTCCTTTAAATATCCTGAAGATGTCCTCTGCAGAAGGGACGAAACGTTGATTATTTTATAAATTCATTCGTTTTTTTCTTTTTTCAAAACAACATATATATATGCACAATTTTTTAGCAAATATATATATACGCATACATAAATATCTATAGGAAGTAGTTTATGTTTATTAGAACCTTTTTACGCAAATATTACCCAGGTATAAATCATCTGTGTTATCTAATGGTTTTGTTTATAAACAACTGGTAATCTTTAAAGTTGGCTGGCCTGACATTTTGAATATCTGTGCCATCTAATCGCTATGCACATCCCCAGAAAACCAGGACAAGTCTTGCTCAGGGCTCACTTTGCGAGCAGCTCCCAGTTTCTCCCAAAAGTAGCCTCTTCAGTGTGTCTCATTTGTTCTTTTCTACCTATTATGATAACCAGATTCCCAGCAGCCTTTGCTTACCCCGGTTACCATTACAAATCCTGTTATCTTTCGAAACAGCCGTAAAACATCGATCTTCAATTATTTTTAATTAAAAAAAAATGGCTATAAATCTCTTCAAAATTCCGAAACGATGTTGAAGTCTGGAGAGTGCTTTTTTTTCTGGGTCTTTTAATCTTTCTGGCCGCTTAATGACTACTGTCTCTGGCGCTATTCAAGGTGGCAAAGCGTATGTTACTAACATGGATGTTCAATTTATTCGAAGGTAATTCCGAAAGTAAAGTATTCTATTTTAACTAAAAAAGTTGACGAGTTATTAAACCGCGAGTGGTACCATTAAAACGAAAGAATTTTGTTGTGCGATATAATTGATTTTTCTACATAGTCACCACCATTCTCAGTATACTTTAACAGAAATTCAATGGCATATCTCTGCTTCTAACGCACGTTCATGACAGGAGTAAGATTGTTATAGTCTCACACTGTCAATATCTGCAACAGAAAGATGAAACTTTCAGGTCACGAATGCATGAGTTCAGCCATCATAACAATGCAATTTGCAATCCCCTCTGATCCAGTCTGGAATGAAAACTAGGAGTCATTACTTTTGGAAAAGCTTCGTATGATCTTTATATATTGTAATTATTATTTTTTTTGTAACGTTCTCTCTATTTATAATTGTGTTTACTCAGCGTTTTTTTTTTCATTTTCGAGATATATCTAATTGCTCATAACTTATTCATTACGAAAGTTGGTTTACGTATTCGATTTAAGAAAAAAATATTTGGTCTTTTAATTATTACTAGAGGGACCTGTGGAAATTCCACAGCGGCATCTTTCATATGCAATATATTGCTGCTGGGCATTCTATGGGTGGTCATCATGAATAAAGACACTACAATATTATTCTAGCCCTTTTGTTAAAACTAAACAATATATTTATATAGATATATACATATAGTAGCGTGTAGAAGAATAAAAAAAAAGGATAGAACAATAAAACAGAGGCGATTTATTTATTTTTCCCTATTTAATAATGTAAGCATGGCTGTTGAAAAACACTATAAAGTAGTGATAGTAATTGCCTGCATTTTTGAGATGAGGTGTTTTCATTGATTGAGATTGTCGGACTGACTTCCTCATCTTGGTTGTTATCGTCACAACGTTTCAACCGTGTTCAACGATGTTTTGTATCGAACTGGGGAACCGTTTGTTAGGAGTCTCGAACCCAACCTTTTATTATTATTACAGTGGTACCGTGTTCGGACTCCAGCTAGGCTCGGGGACATAGTTGCTGATTCTCTGTTTACTGCCTTCGTTCAGGATTGAACTCAGCACCTTTGTAGCTGTAAACTTTGATACAACGTCTAGGACCACTCTGCCATATGCCACTAGGACAATTCTTAGTTGGTTTTTGTTAATGTTAGACCTATGTTGTTATTCAAGGTTTTCTCTCTCTCTATCAGAGGTGTCCAAATTGCATTCAGCTCTATGCTTGGTTTGCTCAGTAGGTTGTTATGTCCGAGCATGTGAGCTGTTTCTTTAAGTTTTCTCACTTTCCAGTGTAATATAAAGTAGTGATTTAAAAAAATTATAAAAAAATAGATGAGTTAAGTGCCATCATCTATAATCGAAAACGAAAATAAAACTGATGAAGAAATCTTGGCAAAATTATTTATTACATGAAATGGATGGACAAAATAATTTAATAATTTATGGAAGGACACAATAATTTGATAATTTAAACGACAGCAACTCGAAAGAAAAAAAAAGATTTAAGCGTGAAACACAAAGTAACACACACGCTATCGTATTAATATTAAGCACTGTCCCTCGACACTAGCGCACAAATACATGTGTTTGGTGACTTTAATGTCCACCACAAAAACTGGCTTGGATTCTCTACTCACACAGATGCAGCGGGCAGCACAACCCATAGCTTCGCTATATCTCACTCCCTATCACAAATTGTTACGTTTCCAACCCGTTTCCCTGACCAGGAAGAACAACACGCATCACTTCTAGATCTGTTTTTGACCACAGTTCCCGATGACTGCATAACGAAGGCCCACAGCCCACTCGGGAACGCTGATCATGCAGTGATAATGGTTGAAATCGCCCTAAACTCTAGACCCAAAACTGAAGAGCCAGTGCTCAAAACAACGAGATATTATAATAAGGCTGACTGGGAAGCCATCAGGGAACTAATTAGAGATGCTCCATGGAAAAATATTTTCTCTCTCCCTGCTGAACAATGTGCAAACGAGACCACTGACTGGTTCAAAACTGCAATCGAAGCGCATGTTCCCATGCGGAAATTTTATAGTAAGCCCCACTCTCCCCAATGGTTTACGTCGACTTGTGCAACTGCCATTACTCAAAAGCAGCATGCATACCGTAGGTTTAACCGACATAAGTCCAGTTCAAACAGACTGAAGTATATAGAAGCTAGAAATAACGTTAAGAAAGAAATAGCGACAGCTAAGAGAGAATTAACGGAAACCACTAAAAAGCGCATCGAAGCACAAAAACTAGGAACTCGAGACTTCTGGAAAATCTACAACAGTGTAGTAAATAATGGGCAATCAATTATTCCCCCACTAACCAACAATCACGAGGTTATCTCCCCAGCAACCGACAAGGCTAACATACTTGCCAGTCGGTTTGCCTCAAACTCCACACTGGACCCTTCCAACCACCCCCTACCTGACTTTCCTATGCGGACAGACGCCACACTAGACGATCTGAAAACCACCCCTGCTCAGGTGCATGCTATCATAAAAAACCTTGACACCTCAAAAGCATGTGGACCCGATCTTATCCCAGCTGTGCTATTAAAAAAGTGCTCAGCCGAAGTAGCTCCAGTTCTCTCCAAACTCTACAACAAATGTCTTAATGAAGCTTGCTTTCCGGGCTGTTGGAAAACTGCTTCTGTTGTACCAGTATTCAAGAATTCTGGCGAAAGGACAGACCCATTAAATTATCGCCCCATTAGCCTCCTCCCACTTTTTGCCAAAATATTTGAGACCATAATTAACCATGCTCTAGTCCATCATCTTACAGATGCTAAACTACTGACTGGCAAACAATATGGATTTAGACAAGCCCGTTCCACAGCAGACATCCTCACTGTGATCTCTGAACGTATATACCATTCACTGGACAAAGCGGGGGAAGGCAGAGCGGTAGCTCTAGATATATCTAAGGCTTTTGACAGGGTATGGCATGAGGGTCTCCTCAGTAAAATCAGATCATACGGTATCACTGGTAGAATACTTAACATAATTAAATCCTTCTTAGATAAGAGAAAAATCCAGGAAGTCCTCGGCGGTCGCACATCTAAACAATATGATATAAATGCGGGAGTGCCCCAGGGTTCTATCCTTGGACCTCTATTGTTCCTGATATTCATAAATGACCTCCCCGACAACATTGCCTCTGAGATGGGTATATATGCTGATGACACTACACTCTATGGCAGACACGACAGGAAGACGAATGAACACATTTCTAAAGAAATGGCAGAAACACTAGAGGAAGACCTCCAATCTGTAGTGGAATGGGGACAAAAGTGGTTGGTCGCGTTCAATGCTGCCAAGACTAAACTAGTTTCATTCAATAATTGCAAGAAACCCTCTCTACCACCCATAGCAATGGCCAACGACTCTTTATCTGAGAGTCCATCTTTCAAACTCCTTGGCCTAACGTTCACAGGAAACATGAGTTGGAACAATTACATTGAAGGCATTGCCAGAGCCGCTGCAAGAAAGGTAGGCTCTCTCTACCGTGCTAGAAAACTACTAACACCCGAAAGTATCCTGTACCTCTATAAGGCCACCATTCGCCCATGTATGGAGTATTGCTGCCACATCTGGGCTGGTGCATCTGCTACTAGTCTCTCGCTGCTTGACAAGGTTCAAAAGAGAGTCGCAAACCTGATAGGCCCTGAACTGGCATCTAAGCTTCAGCCTCTGTCCCATCGACGAAATGTTGCATCCCTCTGCCTTTTCTACAAGTATTTTAGTGGTGAATGCTCTGACGAACTGCAATCACTTGTGCCCCCACGACGCGAGCACCCTCGACAGACCCGACAGGCTACTAGATCCCACCCCCACACTGTAGAGATCCCTAGATGTAAAATATCTTTTTACTCCAATAGTTTCTTCCCCAGAACCGCAAGACTCTGGAATTCCATTCCAGGTCCCTGCTTCCCCAACAGTACTGACGTGCAGAAGTTCAATGTAACATGAACCGACACCTTGCTGCCCAAATCCCTACATAGTACCCCAGTAGTTGTTGCCCCTGATAGTAGCCCCCTACACCAAAGTGGCAATTTGCCTTGTTTGGGGTGAAAATGTAATAAAAAAAAAGAAAAAAAAAAGAAGATAAATGGACAGTTATTTTCCCCAACTCTAAAACATCAACATTTAGGTTACTGTCTATATGGCTTATTTTGTGTTTGCCGTAGTGTATTGTTATAGGACCTGTGCAGTTCTAAAAGTTACACCTTCATAAACCTTTACTACATACCGTTTGATAATTTTAGCTTATTACTGATCGCCTAAGGCGTGACATTCCATGGAATACCGATTAGGGTGTTTCTAGAATATTTTTTTCGGGTCAAAATGCCTTTCTCCAAGACCACTGGATATTCCATCCCAATTACTCCATTCTTGTCCAACATGTACCCATATTCTGAGTATCTTTATCGCCTCTTCTGATAGAGATTCAAAGTTTGAACATTAATTCAGTTGCTGTCATCATTTTATCTGAGCTAATCACGATATAACGTTCTGTATTTTACTAATGACTCATCACTAGGGCTATGACAACAGAATATTACTTTTATTGTTTTGACTCTCGAGTATATATCCGACACAGTTAAGCACAATCAACCGAGAACCACATCATTCCACATAAATCATATTAATGGATATATACCTGAGAATACATACAAGGAAAAGAAAACGCTATTGTCATAGCCATACTCATCACCTATGAATGCTAAGAGACATACTAATGAGATAGATGCATTGCTGGTTTTATCATGAAGAATAATATTCAAGGATGTAAAAAGATTAGCGGGATGTATAACGGAAATATTAGTTTGCTTACAGAAGATGGTTGTTTACGACCAACATTTATTGCTATTGACTTGAAAAAGAAATTTGGTACTCCGTAAAGAAAGAAACTTTTTTTATTAAAGCAGAAGTCATTAGAAATAAATTTCTTACGTTGAAATTAGAAAAAACAGTAGGAAAACTGAATCACCGGTTATACATGTAATGGAGGCTGATAGTCATTTATCAACACACGTGAATTGAATGGTTTCATATGACATCGTGTATTCCAAAATACTCTCCCATCGAATCATGACCAGCCCCGACGTTGCTTTACCTCGATAATTTAAAAGAAATTAATGCCGCTTCGTGATTTTAGAAGTCACTAAGTATATTTTTACTTATTCAGGCAGGCTGTCTTCTCAGAACACTGACACTCACACAAAGAACGCCTATTCATTCCCGCAAGATTGTGCTTTGTGCCTTTGGGGCAGATCCTCAAGTGATACATTATTACTGCGGCTAAACGGCCACGGTCATTGGAAAGCTATACCGCTGCAATTGAAACCTATCCAACAGATATTACGCGATAAGGAGCCAGCACTGATTAATCGCAAAGATGTACTTGTAACCCATGACAACGCTAAGCCGCATGTAGCTCGAGTGATCAAAGATACCATAGAGCAACTTATTCCTTTTATCTGGCGCCATCCTATTATCACTTTTTCTATTGATTGAATAATAATCTCTGTGGTAAGTCCTTCACCATGCAGCAGACTTCCTCTGACGGGTTTCTTTGCGTCCAAAACCTCCGAGTTTTACCGCAAGGTGATTGAACAGCTGGAGATTTATTGGCAGAAAGTGCTGGATGCTTTTGGCGATTACTTGGAAAATTCAATGTAAATTACACATACTGTGAAGCGTTTGATTGGTTCCCCGAAAAAAAGGGGGTGGGCCTGTAAATTTACCCTTGTCGTTCGTCCGTTCGTCTGTCCGCACTTTTATCAATAACTACGCCTTGGAATGTTTTGAAATTTTGCACAAACATTAAACATGATATGCGTAAAAAAAAAAAAAAATAACAGAACCAATTTTCCGGGAAAACTCCGGTTTCTCCCCATAGGGTTAAAATGGCTAAAATTGGCACATTTGTGGTTTTTTAAAAAAACGAATGTCTTGGATTTTTTAAAACTTTTCTGAAACGTTGTAACTAACTAATTTCTATATAATTTAATTTGTCTATACTTCGCGATAACTCTTGTGTGTACCTCAGAGGCTCTTTTAGGGATAAAACTCCACTTTTTAAGACTATTTTACAATGTTTGTCCCAAATTTTCTGTGTATGTCTATTTAGCAGTTTTGCATGGTGCTGAACTCAAAGTTAAATATGTTAAGACCTTGGGGACTTTTGGGGATAATTGGGAGGGGGGCAAATGATGGACGTAGTCATTTCCTATTGTGTGCAGTGCAGAACTCAAATTTACATATGTTAAGGCTCAAAGCTGCACCATTTGTTCATTTTCACCAGGATTTAATGTCCCCTGGGGGCTTTTGGGGCTAAATGTTTGCGGAAGGGGCAAACGCTGAACTTCATTATTTTTATGCCTCCTTCACTGTGCAATGACGAGGGACCATGCGTGTTTCACCTGTTTCTTCTAAAAACAAATAGAGGTATGTTGGATATCTTGAATTTAAAGGATATTTAGAGTACTATGCCATTTTTAAAAAGGAATTGTCAATCGTGGTAACTATGACACAGATAAATTATTTCAAATATGATATAATAGTACAATCTAAATTCATATTTAGAATACTTTTAAAAAGATGTATCGTCTCAGCAATGGCAATGAATACAGGTTCTACTACACAGACTTTGAGTATTAGCCACCTGATTGTATTAGCCACCTGATTTTCAGCTCAAATATTATGAAAAAGAATATACCCCAGCAAATAAGAATACAAAACTAGAAAAGTTTGAAAATCATATTAGGAAAGGGTAGAATCGAACCCTCTAAGCAAGTGTTAAAAAATAATAGATATTGAAATCCTAGGAATGCAGAACGATTTTCATTTGTACAACCCCCTTCAAGTATTAATTGTCTGCCTCCTCCATCATCAGTAATGATTCTCCCCCTCCGATGTAAAAGAACTGTATTACACATTCTCCTCCTTAAATAATGAACCTCCTCCTCTGAAGAGTTAAAATAACTTTTGCCTCAGCTCCGTATTATAATATGATAAAAGAATTATCATCATAGTCGTCATGACGTACCGTGAATATAAATGTAATCATCGTCACTGTTCAGGCTCCCTATATTAGGAGTCCCCGATTATTATGTCCCCAATATGAGTCCCCGAAATGTATGTCCCCCCGCAACATAACAGAAGGGCGGCTACTATACACTGCTATACAATGGAGTATGTAAATATCTCTATTAGACTATCTATAAAAAAACACAAAGTCCTGGAAACATATACCGGAAAGAACAGTTGCAAATAAGTTATACAAAATTCATTATGACAATCCTATTACTACAGTTACGCACATTGAAAACGGCATTATTATACCTTACGAAAACAAGAGGAGATAGCGGGTGAATATGTGACGCCTGGTAGGCTGCTCTGTCTTTAACGAGAACAAAATTATGAGAAAATTAAAAAGGAGGTTCCAAATTGTAGAAAACAAAGTATAAGTTTCCAATCAGTTCTGTCAACTTAGAAATGATTCTAACAGCAATCAATTGGAACATGGCAACAGTACTCGTATGTCTGTTCTAACATTAGCAGAGATTTATTCCTTTTAATGAAATACTTTCCGACTTTATATAACATATAAACAGTGTCAAACGATTAGAATGATACGATGATCAAACTCAATATAATACTTACCTATTAGATTCTCGACGAATATTTGTTTCTGAAATCATTTATTATCAGTTATTATTATGATCATGCAATGAGCCTCATAATAACACCGGTGACATACTTAACACGGTTCGTAATATTATGCTTGTAATTAATTAATTATTCTTTAAAATGAGGGGAAAAATCGGTGTTTATTGAATTAAGCAATCAAAAGTCTTGTTAATAAGATTATAAAAATTAACTTGAAAATATCAGATTTAAGGGAAAATTATGCTCATTACTAGGGGAAATTTATGTTCATTAGAAGTAAAGGTTTATTTATAAACGAAGGACTACTGTTAGCAGTTTTTAATCCAACGTAATGATCAGCAAACAATGCCTATATTATACGAGGCGCCTTCTAAAGGTAAATTCTCATTTTTTTAAATTAAAAAATTCAAGAGGCTGCCATCTGTGATCTAATATTTATTTTCCTACATAGTCATTGCTACTCTCAGTGCACTTTGACCAAACATGAACAATGCCTGTGCATACTCGTAGGCGTCCGGGGTGCGATTTGACATACACTGCTCGTTCCAAAGTTAAAGTCCCGTTTTTCACCAAAAATGTTCAACAGCTTAAAAGACAGAAGTAGTGTCATTAAAACGAGTGCCAGTTCGTGCTTTGGAATTGATTTTTCCCCAGTAACCATTATTCTCAATGCACTTTGGCCAACAATAAACGATGACTGTGCATGAGCGCTCGGAATGCGTTTTGTCATAGAAAGTCGTTTCAAAAGTAAAACCTCAAATTTTTCAATAAAGAAGTCGAAGAGCCACAAAGACCGTGGTGGTACTGTTAAAATTAACTTTTTCTTCTCCAGAATCTGTTTTTCTTCATAGTGACCGCCATTTACACTGCTTTGGCCAAGTATTCAATGACCCATCTCAGCTTTGTACGCAGGTACATGTCAGGTGTTCTTTTCTTAGAGTCTTACACCGTTACCATTTGCAAGAGAGAGCGCAAACTTTCAAACCATGAATGCAAAATTTCAATCATCATGACAATGAAATTTGAAATATATTCTTATACATTCGAGTATAACAAAAAACAAACAAAAAGAAAACAAGTCATTACTAGGGCTATGACAACAGCATATAATTTTCCTTATTTTGATTCTCATGTATATATCCATTGGTATCTTATATGTTTTTTTTATGTAGAGTGATGTGATTCTCGGTTGATTAATTGTGTCTAACTATGCGGGATATATACTCGAGAGTCAAAACAATGAAAAGAATATGCTGTTGTCATAGCCCTAGTCATGACTTTTGGAACGCCCCACGTAAAAATGAACGTAGATTAATGTTCTAATTCAGGATAACCATATTGACAATGTATTATTTTCTTCTATTCATTTGTTGTTTTGAGTATTTCGAAAGGTTTATATAAATATAATTTTGATAAAAAGTAATTAAAATATAGTATTACAATCTGTTAACGATTTTCTAGTGTATCACGACTTTTTGAAATGCTGTTTCTGCATTTTTGCGTTCAAATGCCATTATAGAATATTTACTTAATTTGTAGATTCCCCAACTAAAAAGTTCACATATATAAAGTCCCCCAACTATTTCTAAAAAAAATAGCTGAACAAAAATATACATGCTTCTATATTTTAAATATTTAAATTTTATTTACGCCATACACATACATCAGATGACTGTCAATAATTACTACATCGATTAATTATAATAAGTATTTTTGAACTGAAAAAATAAATGACGAATATATACATACTTCCATATATTTAATATTCTCATTTTATTTCGGTCATTCGCACACATCGAATAACTGCCAAAAAGTTTTACATCGATAAATAAAATTGATGTTTGAATTCTTCAGCCTACGGTTCTACTTTTGAGCGTAACAGTAGTCCGAAAAATCAAAATAATGCCTGTGATCTACCAACATTTTAATAAAATAGAAATAGATAAATAAAAGATGTATGAAAAGCAATACTTTATTCATTGCATTTTGATTTTATTGAATTGAAAGTTATTTGATTAGGATCTTAAATCACCGAAATATAATTAAAACCGGATCCGTGTTGAAGGTGTTCATCTAATGTAAAAGTAATGCGCCAACAAACTTTATTGACGCTGTTTTAATACTGTCTTATTAGGTTGGTGCAAAAAATGATCGTTTTCTCACATATGTTACTTTTATGTTTGATTTCCTAATTAATTCAATTTAATAAAATTTAAAATAATTTTTTACCAGAAAAAAACAAACACGCTGATCTGAGTAATTTTAATATTCTAAAACTATCAATCACAGAATATATAAAAGACTTTAACTAAATTGAATCGTAAAAAAAACAATTCCAACTTGCAATGAAAAATACAAATACAATTCGTAAAATGCCGAGAGGAAAAAACAGAAAGGATTTAGTATTATTTTTATTGTCCCATTTGAAACACGAAAAAGGTGTCGTTTAAAAAAGCTTTCAAGACTTTTTTATTTAATTGCACATGAGCAGAAGATTGGAAACCAGCAGTTGTACAGCGGATAAAGAGTTTCAACGCCCAAGCAAGACGATTTGAATTATATATATATATATATATATATATATATATATATATATACATATATATATGTGTGTGTGTATATATATATATATATATATATATATATATAAATTTAAAGGAGATTAGCACAATAGTCTAAAGAGCAAAGTGTATTTTATTGTAATAGTAAAATCAATCACATTACTAAATATATATATATACATATATATATATATAAATATATATATATATATATATATATATATATATATATACATATTTACCAGTGATGAAAAAACCGGACTAGAGTTCTCAATGTGTAGCCAGAGCAGTATATAGGAAATTTATTGTTCTGAGTCCAGAATGAGTTTACATATTGTTTCAGCTAGGGGAAAACCCTCAAAAAGAAGTCTATCTATGAATTCTGACGAAGCTAGTTGGATATTGCCTCTTGTTTTTGAGAGTTAGTCCATCTATGAATTCTGACGACGCTAGTTGGATATTTCCTCTTCTTTTTGAGTGTTTTCCCCTAGCTTAAACAATATGTAAACTCATCCTGGACTCACAGTAATAAATTTCCTATATATATATATATATATATATATATATATATATATATATATATATATATATATATATCGCCATGTTATTATTGAGTCGGGTTATTCGTTTCCGTTCATTCATTTTTTGTAGGATTTTCGTACGATTTGCTTGTTCCAGTTCAAGCTAGGCCGAAAAGCTGCCGAGACAGCTCGTAATATCAATGATGCGTTTGGCCCAGGAAACATTAACGAACGTGTGGCATAACGCTGGTTCAAGAAACCACACGAGAAGTTACTATTGAACTCGAGGTCGCCCACTCAACAGCCGTTCGACATTTAAAGCAAAAGTTGGATAAATGGGTGCCGCATAAATTAAACGATAATAAAAAAAATCGTCGTTTTGAGGTGTCTTCTACGCTCTTTCTGCGCAACAATAATGACTCATTTCTCTACGACTACCGGCGACGTTCGGCACAGTGTTTGGATGCAGAAGAACTCAACAACGCTTACCGAAGCCGGGATTTCACAAAAAAAAATGCTTATGGCGACTGTTTGGTGATCTGCGGCCGGTTTCATCCATCACATCTGATTGAACCCGAGCGAAACGGTTACATTACGGCGCAGTGATGCAGACAAATTGACGAAATGCGCTAGAAGCTCTAACGTCTGTGCCCAAGATTGGTCAATATTACTCAACTGACCGTGCAGAAACGGAACGAATTGGATTACGAGACTCTGCCTCATCCGCCATATTCACCAGACCTCCTGCCCACCGATTATCACCTTTTCAAGCATCTCGGCAACTTCCTGTGCGAAAAATTCTTCAAAAACCTAGGCGATACCGAATCGGCATTCAAGTACTTCATCGCTTCCAGAACACCAGATTTCTACTCTAATGGGTTTAATAGACTTGCTTCTCGTTGGCAAAAAAGTGTTTCGATTCTAATGGCTTTTACTTCGCTTAATAAAGTTTATTACGAAAGGAGTTATGATCTTTCTGAAGTTGAGCGCCAAAAAAACGACATTATTTTGGCACCAAACTAATATTTATACCACTTTTTCTTTCATTGTCGGTGACTCGTGTTTATAATATTATCAAATATATAACGATTTCGTCAAATGTTGTTATGAATAATCACCATCAATATATACTAATTGTATGTGTTTAGATATTGAAATCTTTTAGTTTTTTATCGGATACATATATAGCGAAACAGTTATGTGCCTTTGATTTAAACGTAGATAAGTAACAGTACTGAATAAAATCGATGTTTATCCATTATTGGTTTGTGTTCGAGAGAGGAAACGCGCGTTTTTAAATACTCTAGTAGTTACGCTAAGTATGTAAACGATACGTGTACACAACTTATTAAATAATACATCTACCTTTTTAAAGGGGCAGATGTATATACATCTGAGTTTTCAGTTCATTGT
This sequence comes from Euprymna scolopes, assembly GCF_053919585.1. NCBI lineage: Eukaryota > Metazoa > Mollusca > Cephalopoda > Sepiida > Sepiolidae > Euprymna > Euprymna scolopes. The sequence continues at coordinate 44,965,874 of NC_136514.1, forward strand.
CTGTTAGATAATGTTGCAACTGAACATTAAATTTATAAATAGTTTTATATAGTAAAATTTCTTATATAGGAAATTAAAAACTGGTCTACACTCTCATACAAAATTCCTCCTATATCGACCAGTCTTCTGTAAATGAAAACGGGCTCTTTTCCATGTTCAAGTTTTTAAACTAACCTGCGTGTATTGCGTTAGCAAAACTCGTTTACGTGACTGGAATAGATTCTCAAATATTTTCCTAGGATATTTCTTAGAAACGTATTATTAATGTCAAAAAGCGGCGGCATATTTTTCATGTTTTCTTTATTAATATCGATTTCTAAAATGAAATCAAAGTTCAGAATTCAAGAGAAGAAAATCTTAATTTGATGCTTTATGGTACCTTAATATTTTACGCCTTTTCTATAAAATAAGTTAAAAAATATGAAACATTTCTAAACTAGCTAACAATCAGGAGTTCACGTTCACGTAAGATGACCAGATATATTAGGTTGAGAAAAAAGTAATTGGAAAAATTTGAATATTGATTTCAAATAAGATTGCGTTATAACACCTTCACTTATATATCATTAAAAAAACGTTTTTCGATCTATCTAATCGTATAAATTACTATCTTTTTAAAACAAGTATATCTTCTTTAAGAACCTTGAATACAATAGCAGAAAAACCCCCAACAAATTCGCACAATTTTCTCATTTCACTTCAAGCTAGGCCGAAAAGCTGCTGAAATAACTCGCGATATCAACTAAGCATTTGGCCCAGGAATCACTACTTGATACCACTACAGCACAATGGTAGTTTAAGAAATTTCGTGGCAACGGCGAGAGTATTGAAGATCATCGATGTAGTCGTCGATCATTGGATGCTGAGAACGATCGATTAAGAGCCATAGTTGAAGGCAATCCACGCACAACTGTTCGAGAACTTGCTTCGGAAGTAGACGTAATGTATACGACGATTTCCAACTATGTGATAGAGATTGGAAAGAAAAAAACCCTTTAAAATGAGTGCCCACGAATCTACGACAACTATAAGAAACGTCATTATGAAGTGTCTATTTACGCAACAAGAACAACCCTTACTCGACCAGGTTGTGGCTTGCGGTGAAAAGTTCTCAGACGTCGACGAAGCTCGATAACACGTCCCGAAGCCAGCTTCGCACAAAATGAAGGTAATGCTGACTGTTTAGTGTGCGACCGCTCTTATTCATTACGATGTTTGAATGCAGGCGAAACTATGACGGCGGAGAAGTAATGCTTACAAATGGATTAAATTCATCAAACACTTTCGACAACAACACGCAGCATTAGTCAACAGAAAAGGCCCAATTCTCCTCCACTAATGCCCGACCGCAGGTTGCTAAAGGAACCCTACAGTAGTTGAGGGAATCGGACTACGAAATCCTGCCTCATTCGCCACTCTCTCCAACCCTCTCACCTACCGACTAATATTTTTTCAAGCATCTCGACAACTTTCTGCGTGAGAAATGCTTTAAAAACGTAAGCGATATCTAAAACGCCTTCAGCGAACTTATTGCCACTAGAACGCAAGATTTACGTTACTGACATACATACAGTTGTTCTATATTGGCAAAAGTGTGTTGATTTTGATGGTGCTTGCTTCGATCAATAATTTTTGTTCTCGCCGAAATATATTTATCTGAATTTAAAAATTAAAAACCTCAGGAAGTTTCTTGCCATCCTTATATATTATATTAGCTGTTTTGTGGAAGTAGATTAAAAGAAGATATTGAGAGTGATTCCTAAAAGTACTGTCCATCTACTTAGACTTCTGTTCCAGTTATAGTTCTGGAATCAATTTAGTGAATGTTCAGAAATACTAAACTTATCACCGACAAATGAAATTAATTTAAGCATGCTGTTAAGCACCCAAACGGTCAATTTCAAATAGATATCTTGCACACTGGCTAAGTTTGATGAAACTATAACGGCCGCTATATCCTACGCATTTATCAGGGAATGACAAGGAAGGAACACAAATCGTACAGCATTAATAGGCGAATATTTAAATAAAACTATGTTTGGATTATTTGAATTCATCGGACAACTGTTCTCAACTTGAGTGCCATTTACACAACGTTTCAGGGTCGATGTGGCCTCCGACATTCTTCGGATGTATTTGGTCGAACTCTAGAATGTTTTTGTCGAACTAGGGAATTTGGACAGAATTTCGAACGAATTCCTTTATTTACTTCATGCGGTCGAATGCGTTCGTTCCCCGAGTCGTGGCTGGAGAGTTGTTCTAAGTTATTTGCAATTGTATTTTTTGGTCACTCACACTGAGAATTGAACCTTGAACTTTTAGGAGAATATCACATTTACAATTGATTTTATCAAGTACTCTAACAGTGCACCACGGGGCGTTGCGGGGGTTACAGGACTGAAACGTTGTAAAAAACTGATATTCAAGATGAGGATATTAGTCCGATGAATCCAATGAATACAAATAATCAATCTTCATCTCAAAATTTCAGAAACGTAAAAATATATTTATTAGTTAATAGAAACATCCAGGTTGTTCACGGGGGTCGTGCATCTAAATGACACCATGTCAATACGAATGCGTCTTAAGGTCGATACTTGAATCTACATTGTTGGTGATATCTATAAAGGTCAATTTTAATGCAGTCATTAATCTATTAGATCTTTGTATTATCTCATTTCCCCCGCTCTAGTCCAGGTGTGAGTGCAAATCAAATGACCACACAATCAAGACAATAGTTGAATTCTTATAACGTTATCTATAATCTCTACTTTTTTAAATTTTCATTTTACTTCAGGCGAAGACCTCAGAAATCAAAGGGCTAACACTTGATCTCTATATGAAATACATAGATGTTGTAATATTCCATTTGCCTTTTGTCTATCAGACGCTGAGTTAGTAAAGGTGTTAAGAACATATTTTTCTCTCCCTAATCGACCATTAAAATATGCTATTTTATATGTTTTGTTGTGTCTTAGTCCTAGTGGATTGGAGGGTCGGAATACATCTTGTCTGGTGGAGTATCCAACTTTGTGCTGTTACTTGAGGTAACATTAATTGAAGCAGGTGCACTAGTCCTCTTATAAGCCAATGAAGATATTTTGGAGTCGCGAATATTATGTTATTATGAATATTTTTTAAGGTTTGTTTTGTACAGAAAAAATATCATCATGCGTGGTTGGTCTGATAAACCCCTTTACAGGGAGACTTTAGACAGTCGGAGATTGTGTCCACTACTCATTCAAGAGCATGGATGACCAGATTACATCGTATAAAGACAAATATCTTAACCTTTAACAACCATGCGTATTTTAAGCACCGTTTGCTATGACGCTCCCTGGACTCTTCAGTTGACCATTCTCGGGTAGCTTGGAATACGTAATTTGAACAAACAAGTCTAGGTAACTACGCAAATTTGCCATTATCATAAATATCTATAAAACCACCATTTCTCTGTGCGTTAATAACTGATGCCGTGTCTTCGCTATTGCATCAGCCTCTGCCTTTCTGTTATTGACAAAGTGTAAAAATAAATTTATAACTTTATAGGTTCTACATTCGCTGCCGTATCGTTGCAGATTTCAATCTAAGTGTTTGAATTACAACTATTTCCATGGAGTCTGTTACGACGGGTTGTCTCCCTTTCTTGATTTACATGCAACAGATCACAACACTTCTGTAAATATCCCTTAATTTCAGAATATTTAATACTCTGTTGAGCATAGAATAGCCCTTATCACAGTAGAACCTTCAATTCACTTCAATAAAATAGTGCGTTGTTTGGGATTGACAAAAGCAAAAGGAATTTTTCACAAGTATACTTTTCCTATAGGTTCGTAAATCACTACAGAATTATCTAATGAAGTGGGTCCAACAGAATGGGAACCTGCAAGCTGAAAAATAACGCTATTATTAAACTCATATATTTTATAATACTATAGCTAACAAGAAAGACGCGTGGAAATAGATTGGAATAAGAAAAATTATTTAATCAATAAATATATTTGATAAAATTGATATTTTTCTGTATAGATCAAAAAAATATATAATTATAATGACATTCGAAAAGGGGACTGTATCAAAGGGAAGCCACTCTCATATTCTTGTCAAATATTGCTAGTCTGGGCATTTAAAATTCAAATTTCACCTTTCTTTTTTTAAATACTTTAACTTTCAAAATTGTATTTGCCTTTTTACCATGCTTAACGTACGGATTAACTAAGAAACAGCCTGAATATTATATGTTTTATTGGGTTAACTTGTGTATGAAGGTCCTTATTTCAATTCGAATACGATCATGTACTTAATTTTCGCCGACTCAGAAATCTGTCATAAAAATGTCAAATTTGTCACTATTCCAACAAGAACGAAAGTCGTTTAAACTTGAACTCTCAGATTCGTCAAATTCATGTTTCACGCGTTAAAACATTTTATATGCAAGAACAATCCAACGGATAAACTCTAATCTAATATGAAATATTTAAAATGTAATTTTTCGGGAAATAGTATTAGGTGATATTTCGTGTTCTCGTTGTCCATTTTTAAAAGTCAATTATTCGATAATTACTTAATTAAGCAATTATATTTGCGGCAGAAAACTCCTTTTTATTTCACAGTTGTAGGAAGATGAATCTTTGCTGTGAGAGTTGTACTAGCACAAACGAGAGATTAAATTTCCGTAAAGCACTTTTCTATAATATTAATTATATCGTAAAAAAGAATAGAATAGTAGTTTTCGTGAAAAAAGAGGCGATGAAGAACTGAGTAAACATTGCAAAGTAGATGTTGAATTGTCATGCCATGGCAGTGTGCTCCGAATAGCACGTCCAAAAATTTAGTGACGAATATAGATGGCAAATATTTCAGTACTCAGATAAACTATGGAGTGTAGAATAGTTCGGACATTTAGAGCTACATAAACAAAAATAAACGTAAAAGACTGAATATAAAACTTCTATTTAAGATCCAAGATGATATCAGTCTATGAGCTTAATATACGTTTGCTTTTTTACTGATAGTCAAATATTTCAACTAATGGAAAAAATAGGCTTTACTGTTAACAAGACTGTTTTATTTTTCAAATTATACTTCAGATCAGAAGCAGGAATCATCAGCAAAAATCTGATCTCTAATACTCCCCAGAGTACCTGCTATCGCAAGTTTTGGAGTCTGCAGAGGTATCAACAAATAGTTTTATGATAGAGAAGATGATTAGTGACGACCAATAAAAGGTTGGGCCATGAATCCATCCGTATTATATTCTACTGTCTGTATTTTAACTTCTTCAGAATAATTCAAACTCGGTTCTATTTGAATGTTATTGGTGAGTAGAAGAAAAAAAAACACACACACACGCACACACACACACACACACACACACATATATATATATATATTACATGTGAGCATAAAAAACAATATGGTCAAGCTAAAACATGGAAAAGTAAAGGACTAGTTGTTAAAACTGGAAAAGAAAATGAAAAAGGTATTATAGTAAAAAAATATAATTAATTTATAACTTAAAATATTGCAGCATAAGGAATTGATTATATAATGTTATGGATTAAATTTAAAAATTCTTAATGCTACAATCTTAAAATAACTTTATTTCATATATATTGGTGGTGTTGAGTGAGGGTTAAGGGGGTGATCTGCATTTTTTCCGAATTATCAATGTTATGATATGGAAATGACGTCACTGTGGCGATGGTGGTGGTAGAAGGAGGTATGATTATTTTGCTTTTAAAAGTTCTCTAGATGTCTCCAGGGGTTCATGTATTTATTTACATTACCCGTCTGAGGGTAGGTAAAATTATTGTAAATATTTGTTATACATTACCAGTCCTAGAAAAGGAAAAACATTTTTCATATACGTGCTGTAAATTTCCTGTCCTATGGAAGGTACAATTATTTCATACATATGTTTTGTAAAACCCATTCTAGGGTAGGTAAATATTTTTTACTCGAGATAGCTAATGATAAACAGACATAAAAAATCGTCTATATTAAGAATAACAGTTAAAAATCAACTACACTTTTCTCATTGTTTTATATGGTTCCGACCAACGCCGTGTGGCCCTGCTTGTTATATATATTATCCATGTGAGAGGGTGGTGTAGAATTCGCTCATGACAGCACATAACTTGCGACTTTAGATTGGCATAATCTTCTGGTATTATATATTTCCTTTTACCGATATTATTCGTTCGACGATAAGGTAATTCCTTGAGTCGTCAGAAAAAAAAACAAACTTGCAAAAGCCGATGCATTTTGATACATTTAACCTCGCCGCTGTAAACTGAAATTCCAAAATAAAATATTTATTGGATAACTGTAATGTGCATCCAGGAGACAAGCGCCCGCGTGTTCGTGTGTTGTGTGGATGCGTAAGAGAGACGGACTAAAAGGAAAGACTTACCTCGGGGCCGGCTCGGCGTCGCCGACCGAAAATAGAGAAAGAAAGACCAAGATGGCGGCCGCCGTCTTTTGTAAAGGATGATATCTCGCAAAGTCACATGAATTCTCGCAATATGCAAATTTAGCCGGCCTGCAACGGCCATAAAAGCGGGTGATTGAAAAACGTTGGGAGAGCGATGATTGACTTGGTCGGGAATCGTGTTGCTGTTGCTTCTGGTGCCGTGTGGGTGTGAGCATATCTTACCGTTGTTGGGACCGTTCTGAGTAACCGATTGTTGGGTCCGTTATGAGTAACCGTTCATGTTCATCTAGGTACCTTGCTAGTTGGATTCCGTGCAGAACCGGTGTTTACTGGTTATTGAATTGCTTTACGTTGCTGCAACATTACACATCTACAGAGGGCGCAGTACTTTTAAAGGATTTTCCTTATAATCTACAGAGGGCGCAGTAATTTTAAAGGACTTTCCTTACACATTTTCTATAGGATATAAACGCGTAATCAACGTTTTAAGGATTCAGCAGAAATTTAGAAAAAAGTTGTGTATTATCAGAAATATATCGACTGATTATGAAATACATAAGTAAATCCTTCAGTAGATCGGTTAGAATAGAATATATACATGACGTTATAGGAGGCGGTAGAAACTCATTATTTTAAAATTTACAGTAAAATATCGACTGACCTCGTCACTGAGCTATGAAATTCGTCATTGATTGGAATAGAACGCGTAAACTACGTTTGTAGGAGTCGGCAGAAAATTGAAAATATTTTAAAATTTACTAGAAAATGCCGACTGACATCTCCGCTGTATTATAAAATTTAAAAAAAATAACTCCTTCGGTAGTTCGGCTTAAATGGAACACGTAGACAACGCCTTTAAGGGTTTGAAGACACTTTAGTATATTTCAAAATCTAGAGAAAATTGTCGATCTTCAGTTCAAAACAGATGCGTACAATATAACCTTTTTTCCGATATTTTCATTTTTTGCATGTCTTGAGTAAACTGTACAAGTACCAAAATAATAAATGTTAGTTGAAATTGCTTTTTTTAGTGCGAGAAAAGATCGTGAAAATATAACCGAAAAAAATATGAGTGCAGCTGAACCAAGTCACGAAAACGCCTACACGCGTTCTCAGTATTTTAATACCAGAGGTATAGTATTATAAACAGGCGTAAAAGAGGTAATATTTAAATGATATGATTTTTTTCAAAACGAATTATTTTTTGTTTTCGTTCCTGATTTGCTTTTCTACGCCATCACGAGAACCGAACGCAGGTGAGAAGGATTTTCTAGAATATTTGTTTTTGTTTTCCTTTCCAAATCGTGATCGACGAGTAATACAGTGGCGGGAAGGTATTTGAGATAATCGAGTATCTTGATTTAGAACGTCTGGAAAAAAAATGGAGGCTGAGTGTTTTGATTATATTGTAAGCGAAAGTTTTCTCAATAGAAAAAAAAAACATTTTTCAGTATAATGAAAAGCAAATGTTTTTAGAATCTGAATTTTGTTATTCATAAAAAAACTATGTTATCCATAGACCGTGTATTAGTCGTAATATGTTTACATTTGTAATATAAGGTTAATCAATCGGAACAACGGAGATAATCTGATGACACACGCTGGAGTTTGCTTAAATTAAAAATGTATTTCACAGAGCTAGCTTAATCTCTTTCAACCCAACTAGACTGATCCAGCGGCAGGACAAGGCCGAGAGAGCTGGAGGTTGAGTCTGGTGCAGAAAGCCGGAAGTGTTGATGCCGCCTTACATACAGCCTCTGGTATTCCTAAATTCTTTCTAAATATTGCATTGCTGGAATTCACCAACTGTGACTATCAGACATTAGTAGGGTGTATGCGAATTATTGCTGTAACTGTTCATTTGGACCTGAAATCATGAAACTTGGTAAGACATCACACAAGATGTATAGCAATAACATACTCAATTTTCAAGAATCTAGAACAATTCACGAAATGTTATCTTTAACTCAAGACAAAATTATTTTGATTAAGTTGTTTGGCTTTGCTGTTTACCACCGAGATTCTGATAATATCATTCCGAATTCTAGAAATAATGTTCTGTTTCAAGTTATTTATATCGACAACTAGTTGTGTTGAGATTATTTTGTTATTAAAAATATTTCGACGAAGATCGATATTTGTCGTAGTTAGTGTAAAGATATCAGTATTTGAGAACAGGCGTATCGCAGGGCACTTACTTTCTTACATAGCACGTAAAAGAAATTTTCGAATAATTATTTTATTTATCGACTAGCGGGGGTAACCGGCATGCCCGAGTGTTTGGAGGTGTGTGTTCTCTTAAATAAAAAAGAAACCGGGGAGGGGTAGGATCGAACCCGAAGCCCTGAGGGGAAGTTTGACAATAAAATGTGAAAAAAACATGAACCGTTCGGCCAGCCAGAATGAGTTACTGAAAGATGTTTGAATTTATTTAAGTAAGAACCAAATTGACAGGTGCCCGCACGGAAGTCGTCGAGCGTTACAACGACGACGACGACGACGACGACGACGACGACGACGACGACGACGACGACGACGTAAGCAATAGCTATTCAGCAAATGATGTCAATGACCAGGTTTGTTTGTTATAAGCGAAGTAAAAAAAGAAAACATAAAAACGAACGTTAAAACTTAAGCGGGGGATGGGGGCAATGAAAACATCGAAAAAAACACAAAAAACTAACGTAAGGCAAACGAACGATGTTAAATGTAAAAATAAAAAACAAAAAAAAGAAAACGCAAAAACGAACGTTAAAACAAAAAAAAAACAAAAAAAAAACACATGAAAAATCAGCCACCGGGCTTTTTAGCCAGGTTTAAGGCGTTTTTTCACCCTTTTCACTTGTTGTTCATTGTTGTTCATTGTTGTTACATGTTTTTCCTACGTTTCTCCCTAACTCTCGAGGGATGAAATGGTCTAGTCTTACCACTTAATTGCGAAGCAGCACTCGGACCTGCCTAGCCAAACTTTTAGTCTGTATTTCTCTGCTTTCCTCTTATATCATCATTAAAATAATGAAATAATGTCTGATCTTATTAAATATTGCGTAAAAATAAAGTGTGCATCATTTGTTCCCGTCGTAGAAATTACGTTTTTATTCAGTATTTGATCTTGATATTAATTTTAGTGATAAATTGAATAAATATGGATATTCTTGGATTTAATTAGTCATATTAATAGATATATTTGCACTGAAACTCAAGGGCGACAAAAAAAAAACGACATATCCAGGTTTAGTGTAAAATATGGCACACACTACTAGAACCTAGCGATGGAACTTGAGGGCAAGATAGCAAAACTTCGTTAAATAATACGTGATACATCCGTTCAGTCTCGAAAAACACAGAATAATCCCTGTAGAGGCAGTTGTGCGTGTAATTGTAAAGCAAGGGTTGTGCAATCTCCAACCGCACCTCTCCTGAATCGGCACTGTTTGAGTCCAGTGACAAGGAAAAGTACAGGGCGGCTGGAAACAATGCCGAGATACAACACCTGGAAGTTCCAAATGATCACCCATTTAGTACTGACCAGGCTCAACGTTGCTTAACTTCGGTGCTCCAGCGGGAACTGGTGTTTCAATGTGATTGTGCCGTACATAATGCTTAAATAATATGGATATAAGAAAACATCAATTGTAAATACGTGTACAAAATAAAAAGTCTGGAAACTTATTGAAGGCACCCCGTACCAAATATTAAAAAAAAAAACAAGTTGAAAATACAAAACAAAAAAAAATGAATAAGGTGTGTCAAATGATAAAAGCACGTGATCCTTCAAATGACCCCAATAAATCCAAAGCCATTAAAACGTGAATTATCTCCCCTTATTAAAAACGAATCAACGAATCTCAAAGCCTGTCGGAAGTCACTTTATAGATAGAAGCATGAAAATATTTTGCTTGGATTTTGTTAATGCTAACCAGAAATTTGTTGTCTTATTTGCTATTTATTTTTTCCTCTTAAAATGAGAAGAAATTATATTTTAAAATAGAAATACATTGGTTACAGTATGATCTTCCGTTAATATTCCTTGCTAAAACACTAGATAATTAAATAAAATGTTTGAATATTTCTCAATTTATTTTTAGCATTTTAACATTTTATATTTTAATGTTTAAAGCATCTTCTGATAAGATCTAATACAAAAAAATCATTTTTATATTAAACTGGTAGGGAGAGCCGGTCTCACCCGGGATTCAACGATCATAACCTAATGTCTCACACTCCCATATGTTTATTTTCAACGGAATCGATGAAATCAACCATTTTTCAATCAAACTGATTGGCTGCTCTAATTGGGAACCCATCGCGATACACCGAGCGGAGACATAGTACACAATACATTAAAATCTACATTGCACTGTAGAGAACCTACTGTGTATTTTATAAAACTATTTTATATATCATGTCTAGTACATCTTATATGTTTTTATGTAGAGTGATATGATCCTCGGTTGATTTATTCTGTCTAACTTTGTCGGATATATACTCGAGAGTCAAAACAATAAAAATAATATGCTGTTGTCATAGCTGCAATAATGACTTACATTAAAGTTTAAAATGAAGAAATCAAATAGCATGCTTCAATTGTGCTCTACATAGAAACATTCATTTCGAACGCGTCTCTATCATATCAAAGAACCTGCTGTTGATTTTCTATGCTTGGCTTTTCTGTTTATGTTGTGATATTATCTTGCATTCAAGTTTAAAATGCAAACATCAGGGATCATGTTTCAAGTGTGCTTAAAACAGAAATATTCATTTCGAACGCAGCCATGACATACTAAATAATCAACTGTTAATTTTATATGTCGGCCCTATCAACCTGTGTGGTAATAAAACATCTCAAATGCACTTGGGATATTAGGCTGTGTAAGGCGTTAACTTGGATTTAAATCGCATGTTCTTTCTTTCTACGGATTATTTGGATTACTGATTATCAGTAGTTATCAGAGGATAATGCGATACAAAACTTTTCTAAGAACACTACCAGGAACATAATGTACCTTAGTGTGAAATTTCATAAAAGGTGGTCGATACAATGTCGAGCTCGTAGGGGACGAACACATGCACACACACACAAAGTTCATTTTAGATAATAGTAGAGATTTATACATTACATTTTTATTAAAGTTATATGATATAAAATGCATATATACATGCATATATATATATATATATATATATATATATATACATATATTCAAGGCTTTCTTCAGTCTTCACAGACTATGGATACTCACGTTAAGGGTGCCTACGCGTGAAATTTTTGTGGCAAGAATTGCGCAATCTCAGACAACACCTCTCCTGTTCGACATTGTTTAATACCAGTGGCAAGTGTAGGTTCAGAACGACTGGACACAATGCTGAGATCAGCTGAAAGAAAATACAGCGTCTAGAATTCCCAAATGGTCACCCATTTGGTAATAGGCAGGCTCAACGTCGCTTAACTTCGGTGATATGACGGAAACCAGTGTGTCAACGTGATTATGCCGTATATATATATTGACACACCGGCTCCCGTCAGATCACCGAAGTTAAGCGACGTTGAGCATGCCTATTACCAGATGGGTGACCATTTGGGAATTCTAGACGCGGTATGTTCTTTCAGCTTATCTCAGCATAGATATATATATATATATATATATATATATATATATATATGTATATATATATATATATATCGCGTGAAAGAAGGAAAAAATTAATTTTTCAATATTCTTATATGAATTTTTGTTAATTTTAGCTGAAAATTTCTATTGTGCAGATCATTATTATTATAGCATATAATAATAAGAGGAAAAATAAATCCTAAAAATTGTAAGACCGCATCTTGGCGAGGATATAAAACACCGAATTGAAGGATTAAGGCAGTCGAAAAAGATTTTTTATATTTTAAGAAGAGAAAATCTGAAAAAATCTATTTCTGTAGTGAAGCGAATTGGTCGAAGGTTCGAAGTCGAACGCTTGGTAAAAGGGAAATCTGGATCTAGTCGCCCTAGAACATCCACTTCGAAGGACGATCACAGGCTTAAATTAACTGTTTTGAAGGATTTAAAGAAAAGTTATTGAGAATGTGCAAAGATGCCATTTTTATCTAAGAAGAACATCAATGAGAGAAAGAGATTTTTCTCGTGTTATGGCAAGAAAGATACAGACTGGTTTGGGAATGTTTTCTGGTTAGATAGAATCAAGATTTTGTCTTGTTAGTGATGCTCCCGATGCTCCCGAACGGTGCAATCGAAGAATTAGAGAAAGATTTTCGCCAAGTTGTATAAAAACGACAGTCAAATACGGGAATTGAGGGATAATGGTATGGAAAACTTTTACTGCAACAGGAGTTGGGGAGCATATAAGATGTGAGAAGTCAATCGATGTAAAGGAATACATTCGAATATTAGAAACAGGCCTGTTACCAAGTATCCAGAAGCTGGGAATATCCCAGAACATTATTTTTCAACATGATAATGCTAAAGTAAAAAAAATGGTTTTCTGATAATTCAATTAATGAGATTTCTTGACCAAGTCAAAGCCCCGATTAAAACCAAACCGAGAATATTGGGTCCATAATACCTCATGCATTGGCTGGAAGAACTTTATCGAATAATGACAAACAGTGGGAGGTTGTGCAATGCAAATGGAATAGCATTTCCTCTTCACAGTGTTCAACTTTGGTTGAGAACATATATGAAAATATTGATCTTTTAAAGAAATTTAAAGTGAACGCATTTATTAAAGCAAATATTATGTTCTGTGCTATTAATTTCGTTTAAGTTTCCTTGTTCAATTCCTCATTGTTTAATATATTTTTTAGTGCAATAAAATGTATATAATGTGTTTTGCCCATATATATATATATATATATATATATATATATATATATATATATATATATATATATATATATATATATATACCCGTGAGCAAAAAAATGGGCCAAACATATTATATACATTTTATTGCACTAAGTAATATATAAATGTGAGTATATATATATATATATATATATGTATATATATATATATATATATATACTTACATTTTTATATATATACTAGCAGGTTGGCCGAACATTGCAGCGATTGATTGATAATTTACGGATGTTTCACACTCCCATATTTTTATTATCATCGAAATAGCCTATTTTTCAACCGAATCAATTGACTGTCTGCTCTAAGCGAGAACGCATCGCAATACATCAAGAGGAAATTTCACAAACCTCTTACAGTGACTAAGTATATAATATACTGTAGTCTACATGGCACTGTAGAGAACCTACTTTTTATAAAATTAGATTTATATATTATGATTTGCATTAAAGTTTGCATTCCAAAAGTCAAGTATTATGCTTCAGCTGTGCTATAAACAGTGGCATTCATTTCGAACGCATTCTTGTCATCTTGAAAAAACTGCTGTCGATTTTATATGCCTTGCTTTACTGGTTGTGCGTCATAATGGCTTGAATTTAGATTTAAAATAAGATAAATACAGGTTTAAAATAAAAAAAGCAAGTAGCATTATGAAATTGTGCCTTAAACAGAGACATTCATTTCAAACGTGCTTGTATCATATCAAAGAACAAACTGTTGATTTTATATGCTGTTTTTTTTGTTTGTATGCCAATAAAAGTTCTCAAATGCAGTATTGGTTATGCTAATATGTTAATTCTAGTCAACATCGCGTGTTCCTTCTTTCTTCAGATTATTTAGATAATACATTATCGATACTTATCAAAAATATTCCGTCAAAAAACAAAGGAACACTGGCAGGCACATAAAGTGCTTCCATATTACATTTTATCAAAATTTACTTAGCCGTTTCCGAGTCGATAGAGAACGAACCCACACACATAGATACATAAGCATAAAAAGTTCCTTCTATATAAATATATATATATATTTTTATATATGTGCACATAAATGTTATCATAGCTCGATATATATCGACATATGCATTTATATACACAGAGACACACACATACATACATACACGCATATATATATATATATATGTGTGTGTGTGTGCGCGCGTGCGCGAGCATATATACCGATATTACTATATGTACACATTTTATATAACTAATAAAACGTAATGAACAACTTTAATATAAGAATAATTAGGTTTTGAGCCTGACACATAACTCGTTTTTTTTAGTAATTCAGACAATATTATGAGAGATATATTCCTTAATATATATCTCGATAGAGTCATATATATATATATATATATATATATATATATATATATATATATGGATAGATAGATAGGTATATTAAGGAATATGACCATTATAGTATTATCTGAATTGCTTCAAAACTAGTTTATGTTCAGGCTTCAGAACCTATTTTGCGGTTGGATGCATCCCAATGGTCAAAGAAAGCATCAGTCTACAATCATAATTTGTTTATTTTACGTTCTTTTCTTTTATTTTGACGAATTTTCTCTTTGTATTTTAAGCATATTTTACAACCCGTAATGAAAATGATGTATTTGGTTTGATCAGCTATCTTTCTTTCTTTTAAAAAAATGAATAAATACTTTCTTAACCCCTTTTTTATTGCAATGGTTATTGTAGTATCGCAATGAAAAGTTGAAGGAATAATGTATTATCTGATGAGATTATCATTTTTTACATAGGAATCACCACTTATTAAGGCCCAGAGGCTACTCTAGGATATGGGTTTATGAGTGTACAGTAGTCATTGTGACGATATCGTCGTAAACGTACGTAGTGGATATTTGGTAGATAAGATACTTAAGGGGACGGCTCATCGATAATTTGTTTACGTTGGACTTGAAGAGAGCCACATTGTTGTCGGCTGGAAAGTAGGCAAACGGAAGAGAGTTCCACAGGCGTGCAGTTCTAAGAAAGAAAATTCGTTCATAGAATCTAAAGTTACGTTTAGGGACAGATAAAGTATAGGTGAAATTATTGATTGTTGTTTACGGTTGTTGGGAAATTGGTTATTGGAAAAGGGTAGTGTCTCTTCTATCTCCATTCTATACTCGCATACATTACGTTCTTTTTATATGGGAATAATACTAGGTATTACCTTTTTTTAGTATGTAATGTAGTATCTGGTTTGTTATAATACTAGGTATTAGTGTAGAATATGTAAGTTTATTTTTATCAGAAAACAATCCCCTCTGGCATGCCCATCTGTTTTTGATGTAATGAATACTCCCGGACTCTACACTCTTTTGTGGATAGTATTGTATATTCTCATTTTTCATGCTATATAACTTCAATTTATGACGGGATGGCGGAGTATATGCCTAAATTGTTTTTTTTTTCGGGAAAAGCTTCTTTTTAGCGAAAAAATATCTACGTCTAGATATTGATTTCTCCTTTCCAGGAGAAAATAGTGTCATATGAAGTCGTTCATGATGTCATATTGGAATGATTATCTACTGTGTCATAAACTAATATATTGCATAAAATAAAATAGGCATCAAGAAATACAAAAAACGCATCCGCTTTCGTTTCGTTGTCAAATAAACAAAAGGTGTCATCGACGTAACGGAAGTACAGGTCTTTTTTTTTACAAACCAGATGTTCATGAAAACCTACAAAGATATTAGCCAAGGATGGTCCCAATGGGGGACACATGGCCACACCATCTATCTGTTTGTACGTAATATCATTAAAGCTACATTCAACCGACACAGTGGCGAATTTCATCAATTCTACAAAAATATTTTTAGGTATTGGGGGAGTTGAAAGTTGACTCTGATATAAGGCGTCAGCACAGATATCAATAGTCTCTAACAATGGGACGCAAGGCAAAAGACAAGAAATATCTAAAGAACACAAAAATTGTACTAATTTGTATAATTTTGCATAAACTTAACTAAGGTAAACGAATATTTAACGAAACATCAACTGTAACCTATTACTCTCCATTAAAGTATAGTGCCAGTAACACATATGCAATCACCTTTATCCGTTGCGCTACGTGTTCGAAACATTATACTAGTAGTACCTAGTACGTAGAACTAAATATCGAAGTTATTATTGCTTTGATGTACCACGATGCTCCATAACTAAATGTATTACAGCGTATATATTACTAACTGTACCACATTGTCAAATAACTATATGTACCACAACGACTATATAATTGTATACGACTGACATATAATCAGACGTTATATTATTGACGTATAATTAAATGCACCAAAATTTGTCTATGTTAGATATACTATTTTAATTCGTCTCTATTCTAATTATGAGAATATGATTTTCATATTAAATTATATACACTACTAGCGGGGGTGCCCGGCGTTGCCCTGGTGTTTAGAGGTGTGTGTGAGGGGTTACATCAAAACAAAATTGAGATATTGAATAAACGAACGTAATAATCATGTTTAAATATTATATTAAAAAAAACAGCGAACGTGATGCAAAATAAAGAATAAGCGAACGATGTTAAAACTTCCTTAAAAAAATCAGCGAACGTGATGGAAAAAAAAGAAAAAAAACACCTGAAAAATGGCATAAATAACCCTGTTTCAATATAAAAACTTTAAAAAATCGAAAAAAAATTCTGATACCAAGGCTCGAACGTGCAATCTTGAAATAACGACGTTGCTACTATACCGACTGATCTATGACTGCGTGAGAGCAATTCAGTCGTTTTTATATTTAAACTAATTCAATGTAGATTTTTTTTGCGCATGCGTGTTTGGCTAAATTGTCATGAAGTTATGACTATTTGCTACCACTCCCTATAGGAAAGTGTCCAGTTGAGGGTGAGGAAATTAATGCTTTGATCAATTTTTCGATATTTGTCGCGTTAACTTAAAAATGATACCAATCTCGTGAACATCCTTCGCACCTGCCGAAAGTTTTTGAGAGACATACATGCATACATACATACACACATACATACATACATCATGATGATTGCAACGTCTTGTCAGACGAGTGCCACTCCCTCAGACATTTAAAATCCATGAGCCCAAATGCCTGAGGGAGTATCTATACAAAGATGATGTTACAGAGTCTTAGCTTTGTACGACAGCTAAGTCTCTCTCTCGGTTCAAAATGTTTAGATCCAGCAACAAGCAAGGGCAAGATAGCCAGCAACAAATAAAACTGCATACCAGCTTAATGCGGGTACTGGTCTCCCGCTTTATGTTTTTTTTTAAATCAGAGATTGGCTTCTCCTAGAAAGGTTGTCTTCACCACGGCTTACGGGAGCCCTCTCCATACATCATACATACATACATACATCATACATACATACATACATACATACATACATACATCATACATACATACATCATACATACATACATCATACATACATACGTACATCATACACACATACATACATCATACATACATACATGCATACATTAAAACATATTTTTTTCCTTTATATTATAGATATATAAAACGGACTTTTTGTGCGTGAGTTTGTTGCCTTTGAACTTGGAAACAGCTGTGCTGCTTTTTTTTTGTATCTGAGAGATTTTATGGCTAGGCTTTTTATCGGAATGCGTCCGATGAGTATCGAAAATCAATAATCGAAAAATCTGATCAAAGAAGGAAGTCTCATTTTTATCAAACTTAATACTTTTATACAACCTAACATCACAAGTGCATTCGAGAAGTTTATCACAGCTCAGGCAGAAAGGCCCTCGATAATAAAGTCAATAGTCGGTTCTTTATAAGACCGGGGTCGGGGCTTCGAAACGAATGTTTTATTTAAGAGAACAATTAGACTATGATACTTGACTTTCAATGGTTAACTTTAATTCAAGCGATTATGTAAAACCATCATAAAATGAACATATCGTTCTTTGATAAAACAAGGGCGCGTTCCAAAGGCCTGTTTCTATTTTGTGAATAAATGAAGCATGATACTTCGCATTTGAGTTTCAAACTTGAAGTGAAAGCATTGTTTAAAGACAATTTGATAAAATCGACAGTACACTAGAACACAATGTACTGTGGACCAAGTCACTGCAGGAAGGCATGAGAAGCTTCTTCTCGCTATGTATATATATATATATATATATATATATATATATATATATATATATATATATATATAGGATTGATATGTAGTTTGCTTTAAGCATTGTGTGGGATGGGTATGTAAAAGAGATTTAGAAGGCTGTCACAATGCGAGGAATGAATGATAGTCGCTGTTAGTAAGAGGAGACGAGAACAAGTGGCGATTTACAAATCAAAAAGTACATGCGTATATATATATATATATATTATTCTTTTTTTATGTGTATATTTATTCAGTTGTATGGTAAAATGTCTTACTTGTAATTCCATGCGACGTATTCCATTATTAATTTCGGAAATTTTTTCCCTTTTCAAATGGTGTGCGTAACAGGTCGGTTCAAATCATGCTGAATGAAGGGCCGGAAGTTTTGTAGCTATGTGAGGCCTCGGGGCAAATGCGAGTAGGGGATTTATGTATTGTATGATTAGGTAATTAACATGATTATAAATTTGCTATTTTTATTTATTTGTCTTTATTTTTATTTTATTTATTTTTTTTTTGGTTTATAACTTGTTTTAGCGTGAGCTTTTTTATTGTTCTCTGTTATGTTGTCTTTATCATTATTATTATTTATTTATTTAATTTATTATTTGTTTTTTTCTGCTGATGTGTGGGTGTCTCTGCTTTTCTGGGTCACTTAAGTCGCTGCTGGCTGCGTCCGGTCGGCTACTGTAAGGGCGGGATGTGAAAGAGGGGGAGAGGTCGGGGTCGGCAGCTGGGTGTTTAGGTTAGTGTTGCTAGGGGGTAGGAAGATAGGTGAGGGGAAGGGAAGGGGAATAGGGGTGACATTCTTTGGGAGTTGTTAATTTATTTATTTTCATGAGTGGTAGTAGATCTTTATATTTATTTTATTTATTTTTTTTATTCTAACTGGTTTTTATTACTTCAGCTAACTTTTAATTTTAGTTGACTTGTATTAACTTTGATTTTAGTTGGTTTGTATTACTTCAGTTTTAAAATTAAAATAAAATTAGTTAAAAAGAAAGAAGAAACATATGAATAAAACGCAATACATATAAAGGAGCGGTTTTATGGAAAAGAAAATAATAACTGTAACAAAAAAAGAAAGCAACCGCAAATATGGATAAATATGAAGACCTCCAGTCCGACAACTTCTTGATACGTCCTCTGAACCCCGGTAAAAAATATAAAATATAAATGTTAACATTTTTCCCCTTTGGTAATACTATCCAGATAGTAATGTTTTTAAAAAAATTTTTTTTTGTTACTCTCGCTCTTGGTGATTTAATAATAGCTTTTTACTGTTGCTTTCCACGCACACACATACAGACACACAGGTTTATGTTGAATTTATCTATATAGACAATGATTTTACATAAGAATACATAACCAATTACTTATTAAGATAGTTCAATATTTTTTCTTTAAAGATACTACGTTTATAGGAGTAGACACCCAATAATTAACTAATTTTCACAAACTTTTAGCGTATTTCTATTAACGTGGTATCCTTAAAGGAAAGTACACACATCGACACACACACAAACATGAGTCAATTTTTTTTAATATATATGCATATGCACATAAAGTTATGAACAGTACATAGGGCCCGAGCAAAGCCGGGCTGAACTCTAGTATATATATATATATATATATATATATATATATATATATATATATATATGCACATATATATATACATACACACACACATATATATATATATAAAGTTAGAATTAAGAAAAATATGTAATTATTCAACTTTATTCTAATTTTGAGAATATACTTTCATGTACAACTATACATTTGCATATACAGAGAATCAGATAGGAGTTTCATATGAATATTTATTGAATAACAGAAATAAAAATATCACTTTAAGCTCCTCTGATTTATACCACAGGTTCGTGAAAGTCTAAGAATTTATATGTTAACGAAAAAGCATCATAAAATATCAATTTGATATATTTTCTTTCAAACTATTTCTATTGTAGACGAGCTATTTCCGGTTATGTTGATTCTTCCTTTAGAAACGTCTGGGAATATTTTACACAATTAGGTCAAATCTGTGTTCGGATTTAAGACGACGTTGGTGATTAATTGTATTTCCATTTCAGAAAAGATGACGCTCTACAATAAATTATAAATAAATAAAAAGTTTTAACAATCGGTTTATATCTTGTTTTATATATCGATTATCTACTTATCCGAATCTCGTATTGCACGATTATACATTTATCTGTATCTTTTTTCTTTTACATATAGGCATCACCACTTATCAAAGCGAAGACGCCACTCAAGGATAAAGGTTAAAGAGTGCACAGTAGTCAATTGGACAATATAGTCTTCGTTAGTAATGGGAATTCGGTGAATTTGTTAACTTACGTGGAACGGCTCGTCAAGAACTTGTTTACGTTGGACTTTAAGAAAACCATATTGTAGTCAGCTGGAAAGCAGAAAAACGGAAGACAGTTCAACAGGCGTGCAGTTCTAAGAAAGAAACTTTGTTCATAGAATCTACGTTTATGTTAATGCACAGATAAAGGGTGGGGGAAATTATTAATAGTGTTTTCAGCTAGACGAGTGTTTCCCGTGAAAGTTTGGTGAAGAGGGGGCACCAACTGAAGCTAAGATGAACACTTGCCATGAAAATGAAGGTAAAGCAGAGACAGACTCGCAAAATCTCTTCTGTGAGAAAGAGGTTGCAGGGAAGGGAAAATAGCATTTCCTATTAGGCTACGAAGTCTATTTTGAACTCTATCAAGGCAGGATAAGTCCTTTCTAGCACCTCTTGCCCAGATGTATTAACAGTACTCCATCTTTGGACTACCTGGCTCTTATATAGGTAGAGAAATTCATTAGCAGTGAGATATCTACTGGATCGATAGAAGGATCCCACCATTTTTCCAGTGACCTTGGCACGGATTCGATGTATGTGTTCCATTTCAGATCAGGGCTAAAATTCAAGCCCAGAAGCTAGTAAAAACATGAGGCCTCCCCAAGACAAGAGCAATTCATTTCAATTGATGCCAGATGGGGATCAGAGCGCTGATGATATAAATATAGAAGCTTGGTTTTAGGTGCATCAAAAGTAACAAGCCACCTCTTTCTCCATTGTACAACTTGCTCAAGATCAGAGGAGAGAATCACATAGAACTTGGTCTTTTACGGTCTTAGATGTGTTACCATAGATGTTAGTGCCGTCAGTATAAATGTCTACGAATGATGTAAGGATGTGATTTGGAAGATCATTAATGTAGATCGGGCAGAGAGTTGGGCCCAGGATGAACCCCTGAGGGACTCCAGCATTAATACTGTGAGCTTCTGATTTTTACTCATCAACCACTACTCTTATTACTCTATTAGAGAAAAAGGATTTCATAATTGAGAAGACATTTCCAGCTATACCGTAGCTGGGATCTTGTGATGTAAAGCTTTATGCTACACCCGATTGAAGACCTTTGATATGTTAAGAGCAATCGCTCTTGAAAGGAAGCCTCCGTTGAGAGATTAGCTAATCCTATGGGACATAACTGTAAACACATCTACCGTAGATCCAGCAGAACGAAAACCATATTGCATTATTTTAGAAGATTATTTTTGCTGAGAAAGTTGAATTCTTCAAGCAACTTATTCATGACACACATACGACTTATTGGCCTGTACTGAAGATGAGAGATCACCTGAATTGTTAAATACAGGGCATACTGATGAGATTTTCCGAGTAGTGGAAATCAATTCTTAAGACAACGCTTAAACTGCTTTGTAAGTAGGGGCGCTACTTCAAGTTGAAGTTTTTTTAGCACTATAATTGGAATACTGTTGCTTTACTGGAATCAATATATTTGATTAATTTGGCAACGTCACATAAAGATATTTGTATGTCACATAGCGAATTTTGGATACAGGAGGAAATATTAGGGGTTGGCGGCTATGGTCGCAAAGGTTAGAATTAGCTGCAAAGTTCTTGGCAAAGAGTTTTGTTTAAAAAAAAAGAACGATTCACTCGATATTATTTAATGTTATCACGATCACCAGATTTCCTACTGTGTTTTTCCGGTTGGAAATTGGTTGGGTGCACAGGTATAATTCGGTGCCAAATATTCTTTCACAAGGATATACGTGCTGGTTAGTAGACCGCTTGTGAATTCAAACTTTCTCCTAATTCACTTCAATACGGCCCCCACATACCACTAACACGACATCTATTACGGCGTTCACGGGATCCGACGTGCTCACTATCCTAGCACTGCAAATTCTAAACCAACAAGCTTGACTATTTCATCGCAGACATCTTCAAAACTTTAAATGCAAGAATGTCCGAACGACGAAGTCTGAAAAAAAAAACACAGACACTCATACTTTTTACCTTCCATTAGTACAAAGTCAACTATTCAAAGGCTATTCGATCCTTGGCCTTTGATAAGTCAGACTCACAACCACATGCAGTAGACGCATTAATCTTGCGGCTCTGGTTTCGAAAAATATATATTGTTAAACACCAAAGTCAGGATCCACCAGACATTTGTCAGCACTATTCCCTTTTACGGCTGCGAGACTTGGGCTATGCTGGTAAGTGGACGTATACAAAGTAGAAATATTCAACTATTACTGTCTACGTCGAATCCTTCGGGTCAGCTGGCAACATATATCTCAAAGAGCACAGTTCACGCTCGGTGCACGATCCACTCCATCCATATTCGACCCAGCCCCAACAGCAGACTGGAAACAGAATGCTGAGCTGCTTCTGGTTCTCACGTTTACTGGTTCCCTGGTTGGAATCGCCAAAGGCTTGCATTCATAACAGAAGTTTAGAGCGCCGTGCTTAAACAGGCAATGTTGAAAACGAGGTGAACTTGTTGGAAATAGTCAGTTCAATCAACCAAGAAAATATGTCCGTAATAATATATATATATGTGTGTGTGTGTGTGTGTGTGTGCGCGTTTGTGCATGTATACCTGATCAGATATATATGTATACATATATATATATGTTTATATATATGTATATATATGTTTAAAAAAAAGAATACGAAAAGTATAAAAGCTTATAACTTTTCGGTATTCGTTTTCTATTGGTGACGTTCACGAATACAAACTAATATGAAAAACATTTAAAAAAATCTTTTTTTCCAATAATTTTCGACCGATCTTTCAGTCTTATATATATATATATATATATATATATATATATATATATATATATATATATATATATATATATATATATTTGTTGGCAGCCCTGCGTTGCCCGGTCGTACAAGACGTTTAAACATGATATTTTTATTTATGCAGATTGCTTATGTATTATGGAATCAATCCTTTATTGAATATTATATATTACGAGGAATAATTTGCCCGGTAAACAATAATAAAAAAGAATAATTATGACGATGTCATTCACCAAATTTCGTCTGTTTTTTTTTTTTTTGTTTATTTGGGCTTGACGATGAATAACCTGAAAAAAGTAACCCCTCATTTCTGTCTACTTTTAAAATATGCAAACAAAGACATTATTTGTGACGATTTTAAATGAAACTTTTTCATCGTAAATTGAGCTCAGTAATGAGAAAAATTAAAATATAAGAGTAAGGTATACACTGAGCTGTAACATGGGATCATCCGATCTGTAGTCAAATGCTTTACCACTATGTTACATCTTCAGATTATAATAAACCTGAGTTTTTAGATTTAATAAGCTCAAAACAATACACCAAGTTTTTAACGAAAATCACGTGAACCTTTTTAAAAACAGTTTTGTCAGATCAAACAATCAGTTGTCACCCCTGCAGTGCAGGGGCAGCTGACAGAAGATCTTTTTTCTTTTTACACAGTGATCACCACTTATCAAGGCCCGGAAGCCGCTCAGGGATAAGGGTTATTGCAAATACATTACGTTAGTGTGGAAATTTGATGAAATGTTTACTTAAGGGGGCGGTTATTGAACTTGAACTTGAAGACATCCAAGTTGTAGTCCGGTGGGAAGCAGGCAGACGGAACAGAGTTCCACAGGCGTGCAGTTCTAAGAAAGAAGCTTTGTTCATGGAATCCGCGTTTTGATTTAGGCACAGATATAGAGTGGGGGAAATTTTTCATAGTGCATTCAGCTAGACGGGTGTTTTCGTGAAAGATTGGCAAGGGGGGACCGGAGATTGGAGTTCAGACGAGCACCTGCCATGGAAATAACGATAAAACAAGGATAGGCTCGCAACGTCTCTCCTGTGGGAGAGAGGTTGCAGAGTAGAGAAAAGGGCATCCCCCACTAAGCCACGAAGTCTATTTTGTACTCTGTCAAGGCAGGATAAGTTGTTTTTAGCAGCTCCTGTCCAGATATGGCAACAGTATTCCATCCTTGGACGTACTTGGCTTTTATATATATATGCATCAGTAGTGAGATATCTTCTGGAGCGGTAGAAGGATCCCACCATCTTTCCAGCGACCTTGGCAACAGACTTGATGTACGTGTTCCATTTCAGATCAGGAGTAAAGGTCAAACCAAGAAGCTTGTCAAAACACGGGGGCTCACCCAGACGAGAGCCATCCATCACAAATGATGCCAGATGGGGATCAGATCTTCTTTAGGCTTATTGTAAATTATGGAACAAAAGTAGAGGAGCTAAATCACAGAAGGAGAGATATCAGGAGTATGATACCGGCACTTACCAAAAAGAATAAAAAGTAAAGGAACAGCAGAAACGGCGAAAACTGAAAATCAGCAGTTTAAAAAAAAAGCCTGACTCTTCTACCGAAATTTGATAAAGATAAGAGTACAATTACAGTAGAAAAGTCGTCGGAAACGCAAGAGCTGGAAAAAATTCTGAATGAAGGCACATACAATCAACGCCAAGTAGATTGTAGATATGACAGAAAGCAATGTCGAAATGTTAGAGACGGAGGTAAAGCCTGAAATGATAAAAGATAATCTTAATAATATCCAGAATTTAAAATCTGGCGTTTCCCTATTATAACTTAAGCAACTACTAGCACTTCATAATCATTACACTTGTTGTTTAACTAGCTTATAGAGGGCTTTAAAAGCCACATCAACACTATTGTAAAATGTTAATACAAACCTAATACGCAAAACAAGTAAACTACATCGCCTTAGTAAATAGAAATCGATTAGATGTCGCACTACGATCTACAAGCTCTTTTATTCCGTGTTTTTAGACAGCATCTATATTCAAGCAGGAAAATATTTCTTTACCAAGTAAGATGTGTTATTGAGGAGTGTCAGAAGAGGTCAAGGAAGTTAAGTATGGCTTTGCTTGATTACCAAAATGTATATGATATCTTGTAATATACGTAGCTACTGCGGTGCGTTGATTCATAAAAAAAATCCATCCGGTAATCAAGGAGACAAAGGGATGTAGATAGGAATATGTGTCGAACAACTATGCCATTAAGACCATCCTTTAAAACTCTATGAAGAGACAAAGAAACGTAAGTGTAACGTTTGTTGATTACCAAAATTTATACGGCAGTGTGTCCCACACTTGACTGCTGCGGTGCTTAGATTTTATGGAAAATCCACTTAGTAACCAAAGAAACATGTGACTACATATAAAAAATGTTGCAAATAAATATGATATTAAGTCAGACTAATGGAGCACTAACAATTCCTGGCATTAACATCCGAATGAAAAGCCTCGCATTATTCTTTCGCCTGCGATAGACCTGCTATGTAAATTTTTCAATAAATGCCGGTGTTCACATAACCTAAGCCAGGCCTCCAACTAGACCCGGACAAAAGAGGCAACCCCCATCTCTTCATGGATAATTCAAGGCGGTACGACATATTAAACGCTTATTTAAGTTGGTTCTTGCAGGATGTAGTACATCACTTTGCCAAAGATATTGAAATGAAGTTTAGCCTAACATATGTGTTAAGTTCTCCCTTACAACTGAAACGTATGTCTAAACGGAAAACATACAATTTGATTGAGATACTGAAATCAAAGGCTTAACAGATCAGGAAGAATACAATAATATCTTGGGATAGAGGAAGACGATTCAACTCAGCATTCCAAGATGATAGGAAATTTGTCAATGAATATATACACTGTGTAAGGAAAATTTGTAAAACATCATGTAAAAACAAAAACGTACGTACGTACGTACGTAACTAGTCACACCTTTAATAATATACACTATTAGAATCGTTAACTGGTTACATAAAGACAAACCATAATTACACAAGCATACAGAGAATTGTTGCCACTGTACCAAATAACATACAAAAGCCAGTTTCTGCCTACGCTGTATCTGCCCAGAGGAGTATGATGTATGGGTTTCACAGAAATTGACCATCAACCCGATACAACTATTGTGAGTACGGACTAATATCTTATGACGGTATATACACAACGACTCAAGGGCAAATAATGAACTTCCATTAAGAGAATTGTCAGATATGTTTGACAAGGTTGTGTTACAAATGAGATAGAATCAGAAAACAAGCCCTCTATGACAATAGCCCAACAGAGTCGTCGAACACACACCAAGATTTTTCATTGCAAAAAAATTGAAGGAACGAGCCAACCAACATTGGTACAATTATTTTCTGGATAAATTCACCTAGGACTATATAAATTAAGAAGGCTCTATAGATCGTCTAAGAAAAAGATACCCTCCACTGTGATGAAGAAATGATTATAATCGATGCTCACGAGTAAAACTTTATGAAGAATGATTTTCAGCAGATGAAGCAGGTCTTAGTAACGGCATGTGCTGATTTTGGCATACAGAAGTAGACAGTACAGGCCATCTGACATTCATCTGTTGTGAGAAATTATAGCATTAGCAGCGGAGTTATCATTGGTTAATAATTTGTCACGCCACTCGGAAGAGATTGGGCGCGAAATTTGTGTCTGTTTGTTTTTCAGGAGACAGTGTTTTTTTGGATAGACGGCGAACGGACAAAATGTCAACACTCTCGTCGTTATACAGCAGTTTTCGAAAAGACAGCGAACGAAGGAGACGTCACCCTTCCCGCCGCACCATATGGCAGCCTTTGCCTCAAGATATTCCCCACGAGGGGATTTTAAAAACCCTAAAAAATGGGTTTAATTAATTTTCGGATTTGTTTGTCCAACAAGGCATGAGTAAACCGTTATGATGAAAAATCTAAGTTAAACGTATTTCAGCGTGCCGATGTTAACGAATCATTTTTAGACGAAAAGTCTATGTTAAACATTTCTCAACTTGTCGACAGTGACGACTTTCATTGAAACGAGAAGGAGATGGACTTTAACTCTGGATAAACTGTTTACTCTGTAAATCGAACTCTGATACTCCCAAGGGAACTTTTGGATCATAAGATCCTATTATACCCGAGCCAGTTATGTGCAGCTGAAAAAAGTGTAGCATTTTTTTTTTTGAAACCTCGAGGATTACATTAATAAAGACGTCTGTACAATTTTAAGGTAATTTTTTTGTTTGCTTATATTTTTTCATGCACTGCTAGGCGCCCCCAAAAAAGGGCTACATGGAGAGAATGGAAATATTTCTCACACTGTAAGGTTATGCTGGTGCACGACTACAATTAAATACAAAAAAGCGCGTAAATATGGCATACATCATCTATTATGTCTATGCAAGTTCTACCACTACGTACAAAGAAACCCGGTCTATTAAACCTTTTATAGTAATATGGGATAAAATAGAAAAAGAAGAAACCCCAGTGGAAGTTAGTGCCCACAATGTTGCTGGATTTAAGAGCTGTGACTGAAAAAGGCTCATGATATTCCAACGTCTTATATACGACATGAAAAGAAACTGTACTATTAGAGAGACTATCATTCTTATTATTATAGAAGCTAACAGACGCATAAAAATTGTCAAAAACTACCTTGCTAACATACGCTGGGAACCAAGTGCAAGTGATGCACACACAATCGCACTTTAAAGGATAGTTAGAATCTTAAAAAATATTTCGGTTGGAATGAGATAGCCGGTGAATATTTTGCATTTGGTAGAACCGTTGCTACTGAGAGTAAAGAAGGCCGATGCACATGACAGCGTGACGTCATTATCAGATCCATTTGTAGGTATATGGTATAGGCTATCAGCAGCAGTTTCGTCGAGTTTTCAGTTTGCTGTCTAACATGGTTTATTCTTGCTTTGTTCCAAATTGCCGGGGAAATTATCCAAAAGGTCCCAAAGTACATATATTTTCTTTTTCTAAAGAGAAAGTGCAAGTCTCAATTTGGATACCTGCCATCGAAAGGAAAATTTTATTCCAACCAAATATAGTAAAATAAGTAATGTTAGTTGTTAATAATTAAACGTGTATTTAATTAGACCTGTATTCAGGTACTTTCATAACGTTTGGTAACATTGTTAATATAAATTAAAGTACTTTCATAACGTTTGATAACATTGTTAATATAAATTAAAGAAACAATACTATTTATTGCTAATACAGCAAATATTGTGTTGATAGTTTTACTGTTAATTTCTTATAAGGCTAAAACGTCTATCAAGAAGGTTGAAAATTTAATTTAATTTTGTTCTAGTTTTTAAAATTATAAAGAAATAATTTTTGCATGAGAATAATTGTCAAAATGTCTTTTTAATAAAAAATAAAATGGTTCATTGAGTATTTCCAAATATTTTAAAGTTCTCTATATTTTTCTAAAATTATTCAACACGCGGCTATTAAGAAATTAAGCGGTGACTGAGCATTTTGATATTAAGATTGATTGTTTCATTTTAGAATTAAAAACGCATGTACTTTTAAAACAACTGGTATTTTAATAAAATTATTAGTAGTAATTCTGAATTACTAATTCTTTGTTTAACCCCTACCCCTTTCCGATCCATTTTCCCGCTTCATCTTAGTGTCTAATCGATAATAATCTGATTAAAATAAATTCTTTCATAATTGGGAAATTATTTAAAATTGAAGAAATAAAGCATAAGCGCAACTGATCTTTTTTTAAAAGTAATTACATAACACATTAAATTTAAACTAATGTATTCAAACGGTACTTCAAGTTTTACAATATCTTTTTGTTTATTAAATTGCTAGGTGAAAGTGCGGAATAGTTTCAATACACTCGCCAGCCCGGTAACCATAGTGCATAAGTACCGAATTCTGAAATAACATTCAACCCATACGATATTTTCTCTAAATTAAATTAGAAAATATTTCTGCACTAGTAACTTTTATTTTTTTTTTGATATTTAAATTATGAGTTTTATTTAAAAAAAAATTATTTTATTGAAATTATTTTTCGATGGTTTTCACTTTTAAAATTATTCATCGCTAGTGTTTAATGTTTTTAATTGTTTGTTTCCTAACTTCATGATTCAGTTTTATCGTGTATTGCTTTCAAATTATTTAATTTTACATAGATAATATTTATATTATTAATCCTCATCTCTAAAGTTCTAAATAATAACATTCGGCCCATGTGATTTTTCTCTAAATTAAATTAAGAAAATATTTCTGCACTTTATTGTTTCTATTTTAACTATTTGTTTTATTTCAATTTTTTGTATTTTATCGTGTGTTTTCATTCTTAAAATCATTTAACGATAGTTTTCACTTTTAAAATTATTCATCGTTGGTGTTAAATATGTTTTTTAATTGTTTGTTTCATAAATCCATAATTCAGTTTTATCAGTATCAAATTGTATATTGTTTTCAAATTACTTAATTTTACATCGATAATATTTATCTTTTATATTAAATAAAGTGCAGTTTCAGTATTAATCGAACTGTCTTTTTTCTTTTTAAAAATGTTTTCTTACTCTTTTTTCAAATGGCCCTCATATAGTCAGCCTTAGAAATCTTACCTACATTGCCTACAGGCATTTTACAGTCAACAGGCCTTCTTCTTACTCTCGGTGGCCGTGGTAAAACTCCCAATTCCCAATGTACACATGATGATAAGTAGGTACAATCACGAGGCGGGCTATGCTCTTTTCAAAAGGGTATTTATATCGAAGCATCCTATAATAATCATTGATATAAATAAAAATATAATATACATTTTCGGTCATAAATCGGATTTACGTTATATTTAGTATTTAGTATTTATATTTTAGTATAGTCAGCTTTGAACAGAAATATTGGATAAGAAAAGGCAGTCCATTGCAACACTGAATCCCTGGTTAATATAAAAACTAAGACATCACATAATAATCCCACGTGAAATGAACATATTTTGTTGCTATCAATGGACATTAAGTTTATAGGAATATAATTTTTCATTGTTCCCATTCTTACAATGCAGGTAGCGAGATAAGATGTTCACTATATAGGTATAACATAATATGAAATATATTATGTTTAGCCGTGTAATTCTTTAAACTCTCTTTGTCGAATAATATTGAAATCTATATTCCTCACTCCGCTTGACTTGTTCTAATTTTAAGGAAACTTTGTATATTCTCGATAATTTTATTTAACTATGTTTGCAATTTATCGCAAGTTATGATTTTTAGTCGCGTGCAAGCAACTCTATAAGTCACTCCGTCGGTCGGTCGGTCGGTCGGTCGGTCGGTCGGTCGGTCGGTCGATCGGTCGGTCGTTCGGTCGGTGTGTCCGTAACACTTTTGTGCTTGGCCTCTTTGGTTAAGATCAAAGGTATGTTGTTAATAGATGCTGTTATTAGCTTTTTAAGCTTTTATTTGCCTTTTGGCCAAGAACAACGTGTAGTATATGTTCTTACTACATGCTGTACTTATGTTTGTAACTTGTGATATAAAGTGGGGGATCAATTTTCTGTATTAATTTAATGTAAAATGATCACCCACTTTACAACCAGTCAGTCTTAAAGCTATTCAAGCCATTCTCCAGATCATTCAAGTTGTTTCTGAAGGATTCCAGTTATTTTTAAGCATTCAACTCATTCTTAAGGTCATTCAATTCATCCGTAAGTTCATTAAAGGCATTCTAAGTCATTCACTTTTTATTTATTTAAGTCATTTCAGCCCATTTTTCGGTCATTTTCGTTTATCTTTAAGAATGCCATGTCAATCCTACATTTACGCATTCATTCATTACACGAGAGCACGCGACTAATGGCCTTGTTTATTCAATAACTGAAGTTAAATCATTTCTATATCTCATTCATACATAAATAGGACGATGTGTTTAAATATTTACAGTTTCAAACTTTCTCTACTGAGCTTTATTTTAGATTTGATGTTAAGTTTCAAACAATTTCAATATTTATATACTAATGTATTTTTGTTGTCTCTACATATAATAAAATAGGAAGAATGTTTAATGTTTTTGATAGAGGATATATTTTTTTTTATTTGTTATCAAAAATATTTTAATTTTTAGTATAGTTTTCTTTCTTAATATGGTGGTAAGATAGACTAAGGGAGTTAGGAAACACTTCTTTGGTAAGGGTAAGTATTCAACCATATTATAGATAAATACTTTATGTATTATTCGTCCTGTCTATTTTATTATTAACATTAGATTTTTTTAGGCGAAGTATAATGCTTAATATTGTATCATTTTCAATAATACGAGATGCCTTAAATAAAGTTCCAAACTTTTTCGTACATGCCGCCTTTCACCAATGTAAGACACATCGTAGACATTTAATGATTTAACATGTTATCGCTAAATGTCTTATGATATGATTGGCCAAATAAAGGAGTTCATGGATGAGGAGCGGTATGTATGCGTACAGAGATATTAGGTGCACAGTATGATGCCAGCGATGGAACTGTATACATAATTATTCGCGAGGAACTGTGGATGCGGAAGATTTGCGAAGTTCGAGCCAAGGGTGCTCAGAGAAGACGAGAAAGAAAGACGTTGTCATAGGCATCAAGGCAGTTCCTCACCCTCCCTAATAGTCCAGACCTTTCTATTGTGATGTTATGAGCCATTTAGAAGATAAAAGAAGGTGTATCGATTGTCATTGACATTATCACACAAGAGCACTTCAATGGGGCATTCTAGAACTTGTAACACTACTAAAAGTGCATTGCAGCCGGAGGAGATTACTTCGAAATAGACTAGAGTTCCATGTGTGTATTAGAAACAAGTGCCTATACGAACAAAGCCTGCAAACTTATAAAATGCATCTGGCATGTGTGTTCGTGCATGTAGATTTCGTTAAATATAGCGGTGATTGATCTAAATTGATTGAAAAGTACTAAATTTCAAAACTTGTACATCAGATCGATCGATAAATCTGCGCATACATCTTATTTATATTTTTAATTTAAACAGGGATCTTGGAGATATTCGTAGGTTTATTTTCTCTTAGAAAAGTTAAAAGTACATATATTTTAAGAAGCAAACGCTGATTCATCCAGATTTATCCAATGATAGATGGTGACACGTGTCTTATATGAGCTCTTTTTTTCCTTCTTTCTTTACTTTCCGCTGTTCATGGTAATACTCCTCCTCATATTATTATTTGTTTTTATGTTAATATACGTTCTGTAGTTGTTATTTTTTGTAAACCTGTTTGCCTGGCCAATCAATCAACCAGTATCGAAGTTTTTTTTTTCTACTTATACGATGCTATTCATCCGGGTTATTTGCACACCGATATAAGTTTATCGTTTTCTCTCTACTTGGGCACATTTTCAAAGAATGACACTATACTTTGATCATAGCTTGACGTCAAGATTGCGGAGAACGTGATCGACCGCTAAAACGGTGGATAAATTAGTAATGACGAGAAGTGATTACATGGATGTCTGAAGTTCGAATTCAGTTAATTCCACACTTTCATTTAGGATGTTGTCAACCTTTTCTCAGTCCCCTATGGAATGCCCGATGTCTTTCTAAAAAGGCTAATGACTAGAAAAATACCGGGGATACCAATGTAACCAATAGAATAATCGGATTATACGATTCTAAATTGGGTGCCCGGCGTTTCCCGGGTGTTTGGCGGTACGTGTTGAGCAAAAATAAATAAATAAATAAATAAATAAACAAAGTGGTAGTAGGGAGGCAGGTTCGAACCCATGATGCAAAGGCAGAAAAGAAAGTGAAATCTTACCGCTTCTCTATGACCCGACTGAAAGTCTGGAACGTTAAAACCAGGCAGAGTCAATCCAACCGATACGATGACTTGCAAAAATGGCTCGCAGAAATCGACCACTCCTTGCAGAAAACTGCTTAGTTGAGGATGAAGAAATTCATGTTTTTGGCTGATTATTTTCGATATTTATCGTCCGAGACGTCGACTTCAAATTGATATCAATCTCATAAAAAATTGTCACCACTGTCCAAAGTTTTAGGCAGACATACATACATATATACATACATTTAAACAGAAAGGTGAGATTTATACGTAAATGTCAAACACACTCTCGATCTATCTATCAAGATATTCAAACGTCTCTTTCTAGTTGAATTACAGGCTTGGCTCTCTTGTAGTAGAATGTACCTGTCAGTCTCGTTATATATAAGAACTGTTTCTCTCTCTTTATATATACCTGCTTATGTCTTCAATATGCTATCTCTTACAAACATGACCATCTTAAGACATATGAACACTCAACACATGAACACTCCTAAGACTGTCTCGATAACACATTAATATTCTTACAACATGAACAACAACAAATATATAAGTCGTCATCTAAATAAGAACAATGTAACATACTGCCATATTTGCTACTCCAAAAATAACACTCATAATATAACATAGGAAAGCGAAAAGATATCGCCTACTAAATTTTCAACGTCGTTTTGTACCTTGCGGACGCATTAAAAGTATGCTTAAGAGCTCCACCCTTAAATCTGACAACAGTACTTCACCCTATGACGTTATAGTTATTACGTTGTGGTTATTATACAGATAGAGGATTGCGTCGGGAGTAATATATTTTCTGGGGTTCTAGAATGATCACAACGCTTTTTCAGAGATTTTGGAAACAGATCTGATCTGGTTTATCCATTTCAGATTATGAGTGAAGGTAAATCGCAGAAGTGTAGCAAAGCACGATGCTTTCTCAAGTAAAATAGGGATTTGAGCATTGGTGGTGAAAAGAAAGATATTTGATTTTGGGCGCATTAAAAATAACTGGTCATTGTGCCACCTGACTCAGGTCGGAGGCTGGTTGTTTTTGTTTTACGGCATATCAACCTTTTCAGATTATTTAATGCCGAATCTAGTTATTTTGAGGAACGAGTTTTAGTGGAGTATATTTGTTTTTTTTTTTTTAGTCGGATTCTATTTAACACATAGTTGCGACCCTAACAGGTACTACCACTCCGGGTCAGAGTGGACCTGGGAGCAATGGCAATTAAAGGGTGGCTCCACACTTCCCAAGGCCCGCAAGGTGGGACCTCGCCATCGGATATAGTTTTGGTCATATCCAGGACCAGGTCGGAGGAGAAAGAATCCTAAAAATCCTTGTGATTGTTGGCATTTGAAGTGTTGCCGTAAATAATAGTATCATGGAAGTAAAAGTTCAGAAATATATGTGCAGTAACAAAGTAAAACACCCCATTAACAATACAAACCAATTTACCTATTATTTATTTCGTCCGGGATGACGTTCAGTGAGTCCAATCATTATTACTTAACACTCGTTTATGGAAAATGAACAGAATCACACTACTTTCCGAATTTTAGCAGTTATATATATATATATAGTATATATATATATATATATATATATATATATAGTAAGTTATAAAATACATATGACGATTAAGCTACACTGAATATTCCGCACTGAATATTTATAACTTACTAACTAGCTCTACCTACGTATTGAGCACTGTTGAAGTAAATACTAAAAGTTTACGCATAAATTTATACTTTCGTATATTAATTTTGTGTGAGTAAATGAAGTGTATATATATATATATATATATATATATATATATATATAATGGCTGCTGAAATTCCGCAAGTGGTGTGATTCCTTTCATATATATATATATATATATATATATATATATATATATATATATATATATATATATATATATATATATATATCAGTAACATGAAGAAATAAAACAACGATCTGAATCAACTTCAATAAATTGCTAAGTATACGGCATAAGTTCCCATTAGCCGACTGATGTTAAGAAACGTTGAGTCTGCCATGTACTACAAAGCGTAACCATTTTGGCATTCCATGTATTGTATGCGCTCTCTATTTATCTCGGTATTGTTTACAACATCCTTGATTTCTACTTGCCACTGGATCTAATCGGTGCTGATCCAGGAGAGGTGTGATTAGGGATTATGCAAAACTCGCCTCAAAATTAGACTCGCAGCCACCCTTACTGTATCCAGTGTCTTTCGCGATTGAACGGAGGCGATGGTGTATAAAATTTCATCCGTTAGATTACCAAAAATAATTATAGATAAAATAGGAATGTATAGAAATGGCACTAATGACACAGAAGCAAATATAGACAAAAATAGGACTGAATTTGTCACTAAAGTTAGTATCGAGAACCTAGTGGTCGAATTAGATGAAAGAATGCCTACTTTCATCTTAAGGAATAATAATAAAAACTTTTAAAAAAAACGCAATTAGTATGTATTCAACGAGGATGTGGAAAAACATTTAATTTGAATTTAATTATTTGCTTTTCGAAAATATACATATGTTTTTTACAACAAATTACTTTTTTATTGGAGTCATTCCAGACTTGTCATATAATTGCCTGATTTTAATAGCTATGAATACAATTATATAATTTTAAGGTTTAGAAACTAGCAAACGATAAATATAATACAGATAGATTCCAACTCAGAAAACAATACATTACCCCCTTGTTCAATAATATCGTTCATGAAATGTTATTATCAAAGAATAATATAAGGAAGCAAGTATTAATGAAAATAAAGTGACGAAAATTGTTGTTATATGTAAGGAAGTTTCGTATGATCTTAAGGTACTTGTGCTAAATTTGAACCAAACGTAACTTACTGGTTGCTCAGCTTTGCTCGGAACATGACGTCAATCGTCTGCTTTCGCCGAGCGTCGCTGGTTATTAAAGCATAATAACGATACTAAAAGGAATTGCTGAAAAACACAATATATACAATCGCCAGAAACAAAACAGATAAAAATATAACCAAAATATATAATTCAATCGCCAGAAAGTAAATAAATAAAATCGCCAGAAACAAAAAAGATAAAAATATTACCAAATTATGTAATACAATCGCCAGAAACTAAATAAATAAAAATATGACCAAATTATATAATACAATCGCCAGAAAAAAAACAGACAAAAATATAACCAAAATATATAATACAATCGCCAGAAACTAAATAAATAAAAATATAACCAACATATATAATACAATCGCCAGAAACGAAACAAACAAAAATATAACCAAAATAAAAAAAAAACAGCGACCTACCGACACAATTTCTGTTTATTCTTATAACAAATTTTTAAAGCTAGAAAAAAAAAAGAAACAAACAAAACAAGCAAGTTCTTCAACAATTTTTTTTTGGCAGACAAAATTGAATAAAATTAACAAGATAACTAATTTTTTGTTTTTCATATTTTTGTGTGTTTTCTATGTATGTTTCATTTTATTTTTTGCATATTTTTTTCTTTATATTTCTTACTAATGTAAAATAAACTTTATTTTGTTATTTTTTATGAAATTTGTTTTTGCACAGAGCGAGACTGGGATCGTTTTTTTCTTCATCAGATTACAAACTTGAACGCATGAAGGCAATTGCCGAGCAAAGCCGAACAAACGGTTAGTTACGTCTGGTTCAAATTCTGCATATTTATCCATGATACACCATCACCAATATATTAAAAGGATAGTGTGTGTGTTATTCAGTTTGTGTGTCACACTTATATCCAAGTGACTGTCCTTTAATTTCTATGGACTTCCATTTCTTATAATAAATAATTTTACCAAGAATTCTTCATAAGATTTGGTTTCGGATTTGATTATAGCTGATGGTACTTTAGTCATCTATTTTTTATAAATAGATTTTTCACGAATACTTTATTGGCTTTAGTTTCGGTTTCGATTATAGCTGATGGCACTCAAGTAATCTGTTTCCTTTTCTAAATAATTTAAATTTAATCAAAAATTCTTCATAAGTTTTATTTCGATTTCGATTATAGCTGAAACAACTCGTTATATATATATATATATATGCATATATATATATATATATATATATATATATAATGTATATATATGTATATATATAATGTATTTAATTATTACAGTAGAAAATAATTATATATATGTATATATATATATATATATATATATATATATATATATATATATACATGTTTTGGTTTTGAATTCGATCCAAAACGGATGCGCCCACGTTATATAAATATATTTTTCATTTTTGAAATCGCAACTTTATAATATATATAAATCGATAGAACATTAACTCTATAATAATATACGCGAAATCGGCAAGTACTAAAATATCACATTTACAAACACGTTGTAAATGTAATACTGTCGTTTGACAATTTCAAAACGACATTCATACATTTCCACACGACATGCATACATTTCCAAAGGACATTTATAAATTCCCAAACGACATTTATAAATTTCCAAACGACATTATAAATTTCAAAACGACATTTATAAATTTCAAAACGACATTTATAAATTTCCAAACGACATTATTACATTTCCAAACGACATTTATAAATTTCCAAAACATTTATAAATTTAACAAACGACATTTATAAATGCCGTTTGGAAATTTCATAATGTCGTTTGTAATTGTAATAATGTTGGGAAATGTATGAATTTATAAATTTCGAAACGACATTCATACATTTCCCAACATTATTACAATTACAAACGACATTATTAAATTTCCAAACTACATTTATAAATTTGCAAGCGACATCCATAAATTTTCAACGGCAATATGTAATTTCCAAACGAAATTATTATATTTCCAAAAGACAGTATTACATTTCCAAACGACAGTATTACATTTCTAAACGGCAGTACATCATTTCCAAACAGTATTACATTTCGAAACGACATTATTACATATTTCCAATTCATTAATCTTGTTTGGAAATGTACAAATGGCTTTGGAAAATTTATAAAAGTCGTTTGGAAATTTATAAATGTTGTTTGGGAATTAAATAATGTCGTTTGGAAATCTAATACTGTGATTTTGAAATATAATAATGTCGACATTCATACATTTCCAAACGACATTATTAATTTTCCAAACATTATTAAATTTCCAAACGGCATTATTAAATCCAAACGCCATTACATTTCGAAACGGCATTCATACATTTCCAAACCATTTATAAATTTCCAAACGACATTATTAAATTTCCAAACGACATTCATACATTTCCAAACGACATTATTACATTTCCAAATGACATTATAAAATTTCCAAATCA
The DNA here is from genome assembly GCF_053919585.1 of Euprymna scolopes. NCBI lineage: Eukaryota > Metazoa > Mollusca > Cephalopoda > Sepiida > Sepiolidae > Euprymna > Euprymna scolopes. The sequence goes on from NC_136514.1 coordinate 45,004,640, forward strand.
AATTATTAAATACAAACTTTCGAAACGACATTCATACATTTCCAAACGGCATTATTAAATTTCCGAACGACATTTATAAATTTCCAAACAACATTCATACATTTCCAAACGACATTATAGTATTTTGAAACCACATTCATACATTCCCAAACGACATTATTAACTTTCCAAACGACATTTATAAATTTCCAAACATTATTTGGAAATTTATAAATGTCATTTGGAAATTTATAAATGTCGTTTGGAAATTTAATAATTATTATATTTCCAAACGACATTTATAAATTTCCAAACGACATTATTATATTTCCAAACGATATTCATACATTTCCAAATGACATTATTAAATTTCCAAACGACATTCATACATTTCCAACTGACATTCATAAATTTCGAAACGACATTCATACATTTCAAACGACATTATTAAATTTCAAAACGACAGTTATAAATTTCCAACGACATTATTACATTTCCAAACGACATCCATACATTTCCAAACGACATTATTACAATTACAAAGAACATTATTTAATTTCCAAACGACATTCATGCATTACCAAACAACATTTAATAATTTCCAAACGACATGAGTACATTTCCAAACGGCAATATTAAATTTGCAAACGACATTTATAAATTTCCAAACGACAATCATACATTTCCAAACGACATTCATACATTTCCAAACGACTATTAAATTTCCAAACAACATTATTACATATCCAAACGATATTATTAAATTTCATAACGACATTATAACATTTCTAAACGACATTATTAAATTTCATAACGACATTATAACATTTCCAAACGACATTATTACATTTCAAAACGACATTCATACATTTCCCAACGATATTCATACATTTCCAAATGACATTATTAGATTTCCAAACGACATTCATACATTTCCAACTGACATTTATAAATTTCGAAACGACATTCATACATTTCCAACGACATTAAATTTCCAAACGACATTATTACATTTCCAAACGAGATTCACACATGTCCAAACTACATTATTAAATTTCCAAAAGACATTTATAAATTTCCAAACGACATTCATATATTTCCAAACGACATTCATACATTTCCAAACGACATTATTAAATTTCAAAACGACATTTATAAATTTCCAAACGACATTATTACATTTCCAAACGACATTAATACATTTCCAAACGACATTATTACAATTACAAAGAACATTATTAATTTCCAAACGACATTCATGCATTACCAAACAACATTTAATAATTTCCAAACGACATTAGTACATTTTCAAACGGCAATATTAAATTTGCAAATGACATTTATAAATTTCCAAACTACATTCATAAATTTCCAAACGACATTATTATATTTCCAAACGACTATTAAATTTCCAAACGACATTATTACATTTCCAAACGATATTATTAAATTTCATAACGACATTATAACATTTCTAAACGACATTATTAAATTTCATTACGACATTATAACATTTCCAAACGAAATTATTATATTTCCAAACGATATTCATACATTTCCAAATGACATTATTAAATTTCCAAACGACATTCATACATTTCCAAACGACATTAAATTTCCAAACGACATTATTAAATTTCCAAACAACATTTATAAATTTCCAAACGACATTTATAAATTTCCAAACGACATTCACACATTTCCGAACGACATTTATAAATTTCCAAATGGGGACGAACTCCCCGGGGAGTAGGGGAGCTGGATAGTGACAAGTGGTATGAAGTGTTGTCCCTACATTGGCCAAGCTCTTATATGTGGGATTGCTCCCACATATAGTCTTTGCTTGTAGTATCTGTCGGAACAGATGGTGTTTATTTGCTCCCCCACTGAGCAAATTAGGCACAAGGCCGTTTTTAATGTGAGGTAAAAACCAGCTCCCCTAAAAGTAGGCAAAAAGGGGGCACTCTGGTTACCAAAAATAATAATTGTCCCAGTATAGAGGGTTTCCCCTCCATTGACTGGTACAAATTATCTTAAGTGCAGCATCTGTCGGAACAGATACTACACTTTTATCCTTGCCAAAAAGCCACAAAGCCCGCCTCGCTGGGAGGGTGCCTGTTGTCTTCTCCGTATGAGTTAGTGCTAGCGTATATATGTTCGTTTATTTCTCTAACGGCCATTAACACAGAATAAAGTTCTTTGTAAACATGGAGTGGTATTATTTTTATACTCCTGAGGGTGTCCATTTACTTAATAGTGTAAATGTTAGAGTAAGTTATTGCCAAGCAGCGCATGGTTTAGCACCATTTAAAGCATCTAATAGTGCAATAGTAATTAAGTTAAAATTTCATTTAGTTCAATTTTTGTATAATATAGAATCAGCGATGCATTTGTTTGAAAAGAGCTATGAAAGAGACTGAGAGAGTGGAGAGAGAGAGAGAGGCAGGGGGAGAAAAGGATGAAGAAAAAGAGAGAAAGGAAAGTATTGCGTCATCCAAAATATAACCTGCATGAAGAGTCGTCAGGCGAAAAGACACATTCCCAAAATAAAATGTTACATTTAAAGTTAAGGATATCAACGATTGTCGAAAGCGAGCTAAAAGGCATTCTGTTCAATAGCTATTACGAAAGTCGTTCTAAAATAAGGCTTACTATTTTTATATTAAAAAAAAAATAAAACGTTGACGAGCTACGAATACAGAAGCGGTACTATTTCTACATGGTCAGCACCATTCTCAATGCATATTTTCCTGCCTTTATTGATATTTTACTCGTAAAAATCAGGAGCGCGCTTTTTCACTCCCATCTCTATCCCCACTATATAATCGACGAAAATATACTCTAACCGTGCTGATATCAACTGCATTGGCTGCGTAAAGATTCAATAGGCGCTAGAAAATGTTGATCGGTTCAATATTTTCTGAACGAAATAATTCAATGATGCATCGCTGCTTATGGCGTATGTCCATGACACGAATTGTTTTTCAGAGCCTCATAGCATCATTATCTGCAACAGAAAGTGGAGACTTCCAGGTCATGAATGCATGAGTCCAGACATCATAATAATTTAATTTGCGATCCCACCTGATTCAATAGAGTGGACTTTTGAACGTCTATTCTACACCGAGGTTAAGGAGAGGGCACGACCTTTTGCCAAGGTTAATCCACTAAAACATAGTTTTACATTATATGCTAAGCGTTAAAGCAAGATCGCAACAAGTAAGATTTTCTGAGTTTTTGCTCTCAGTCAGCTAATAATGGAAGGTGTGCCTATTCGAAAACACTTTAGTCAATAAGCCAACTTGTTCAGTTTAAATGTTTCATAAAAGTTTTTTCTACATAATTGTTTTTGCATGTACCAGACTGATTCCAATATTTCTCCGAGTTACATAAACAAGGAAACATGTTTCCGTCGACATCTCTCGTCTTGGGAGGGCTTTAAGAAAATCAATGTCTACTTTGATCGTTGTTTGGCGGAGAATTTGTGAACGATCGTGGAGACAAATAAGATGAGGTGAGATAAACCAATACTGATTAAATAAAGGATATTGACCATATCAACGTCTATTTGTATTTATCTATATATTAATCACAAGTGAGAATATGTGTGTATGTGAGGACAATTCGCAACGAATTTCTCATCTACAGATTGAAAGTTGGTATACTTGGTATTCAGACGCGTGAAAAACTTTTAATCGGTTTTCATAAAACAAGAGCCGTAAAATAAAAAAAAAGATCGGTAAAAAAAAAAGAGCAATCGGATTTTTATCTGTTTGTCAACTGTTTCACGAATGCGTATGCGCGGTTGTGAAACTTTACAGTTTTCTTTATGTATTAAATAAGTAGGTGTGAACATACTATTAAAGAACGTGTCAAGCTGGTTTAACGGCTATCGTACTTGACTCAATGTCGTTAGGTTTTGGCTTCGATCTCAGCCCGAGTATTTTTTTATAACAAGTTAACTATTTTTTTTTAAATAAGTTAAATATTTAGAAAAAAACAAAACAGAATACTTGCATGCACATGTCTCAGTTTCTTTCCGTGTTTTTTTTTTTTTGCTTCATTCTTTAAAAGGAATTTAACTTACGGTATTTCTGTTTATAAAAAAACATCTGCAGTAATTAAAATACAGTAGCGCAGAAAATGTAGTACATTCTTTTATTTTTTAAAATTACTTTTACCATTGTTTAAATTACATGCAGTTTTATAAAAGATGCTGGAAGTGCTCCCCGTTGCCATCTATGCATTAACAACGTTTACGGATACAGCCTGTAAACCTTCTCTAGTGATTGTCCCGAAAGCGTTAGTAATTTTCTCCTTTAGTTGGTCTAGATGGTGAGGATTTCTTTCTAAGCCTTTTGTTTTAAAGTCCCTCAAAGTTAAAAATCAAATGATGACAAGTCAGAGCACGAGGTGGCTATACCCCTTGGTTTATTGTTCTCTCTTCCGTAAATATCTCGTGAACTCGCGTCAGTGATCTGTGAGACGTGTGGCTTGTAGCACCATCTTGTTGGAAAAATAATTGCATTTTGTCTCATGGCATCAATTAATCGTTAAGAGAAAAATTAGAGGGATCGGGCTATTTTTAAGTGGACCACCTTGTATAATATTTATGCGTATTTTACGACCGGGCAACGCCAGAAGGCTTGCTACTGTTTCATAAACACAACTATAGAAATGAAAAATATGAATTAAAATAAAATATACGGGTTCAGCGCGTCTTCACAATTTCTGATGTTTTCAGCAAATCTAAATTTAAATCTCTATATTTAACGTGCTTCTTAAATAAATGTTTAATTTGTCGATGAAATCATTTCCAAATGTACCTAATAAAGTAATATACTGAGATTAATCAGCTTTTTAACCCTCACCTTATTTGTTTTGCTATTTTTTTGTCCTGGCATTCACGTAGTGATATGTCGGATTAATAACGAATGAGTGCTCTTTTCTGGACCGAAACGTAACCATCTAACACATATACTTAGATAGTAATTCGCTTTTAATTAATTTGTTTTAACTGCATATATCTAGTGGTTTCATGTTTTGTCTGGAGTTATTTTATGCAAAACTGTTAGCAGTTAAATAACTAAAAACACAAAGCGAATTGGCTTCCACCATTCCTTTTCTGTTGAAAGTAAAATAAAGGTTGTCATAGATCGTAATAACAAATAAACTAAAGTGTAAACTTAAGACCCATGATCAACTACAAAGTTTAGAACAAAAAATATGTAAAAATAACTAACGTACAATAGTTTAGTCTAATAAACCTTTCAGTAAACTGTGCAAACTAACTTATTTACTTATTCCTTTATATGTATATCGAAACTATGACTATCTAATTCACTCTTCAATATAGACACGATAAGTAAGAATATCTTTATTGTACGTAGAACAAAGTATAAATAAGATAAACAGTAACAGTAAATAAAGTCACAAAGCAGTAACACTCATACAATGACCTGAACTCTATATTAATTAATTTATTTATTTAAAAAAAAAAATTATTTCGGACTATTATTCTTATCTTTATTAGTTGTTTTTTTTAATCTTTTATTGGTTTGTTTATTCACAACGTTTCGACCAACTATTCATCTGGCCTTCGTCAGGTGGTAACCGCGACGGATAGAAACTTCAAATCTCCTAACTGCATTCTCAGCCATCACTTTTTTGGCCAAGTACACCTCTGGCACGCTTTGGGTGGGATTGAAACCGCTATCTTGAGACAATGTTCATCTGGAACTGCAGAGATTCAACGTCTCTATCAACTGCGCCACGGGCCCCGAAGGGCGATCAAGGTTGGATTCTTTGATCTTATAAATCCACGTTTCTTTATTATCTGATCTTCCATAGTCGGGTCCGTACCGATTGGTATATATATTATTCCTTAATAAGAAATTCATTTTTGAGATGAGTATTATATATATATATATATTAATTTATTTTTTATTTTTTATTTTTTTTGTTGTGAATGAATTCTAATTAAGGAATAATATATATACCAATCGGTACGGACCCGAAACGTTGTAAATAAACATACAAATAAAAGATAAAAAAACAACAACTAATAAAGATGAGAATAATAGTCCGAAATAAAAAAAAAATAATTAATATATATAATACTCATCTCAAAAATGAATTCTAATTAAGGAATAATATATATATATATATATATATATATATATATATATATATATATATATATATATATATATATATATACCTGAACTCTAATTCTAAAATGAGCTTTGGTTATGTTATTATTATTATTATTATTATTATTTTTATTTTATATACCATTTTAAAGGGCGTTTTTCGCTCTATTTAAACGTTTAAATTAAAATCGTTTTAAAACAAGTATGTCTTCTTGTCATAACGTTGAATGCAAAGTTGGAAAAAAGGTAACTTCGAACAATTTTCTTATTTTAATTCAAACTAAACCGACAAGCTACTGAAAAAGCTCACGATATCGACGAAGCGTTTCGCCAATTATCCACTATAACGATCTAACTCGATATCTAATCCTAAGTCCGAATACCAACAGATTTCTCTTTTCTTTACTACTAAGATTAGGTCGAGTTTGATATACATAATCTTTGGCCAAAATATTATCATGGCATTTAAGATTAAACACGACAACAATAACAACATTAATGTTTTCAATTCAAAATTATTTAATAGTGTATTATATATTCAAATACCTCGAGAATAAATGTTTCATATAACCCTTAAACGCATTTCTCAAAGTATTTGCTTTCTATAGCATATCTTTGATTTGCTATATAATATCGTAATATTATCACATTTGAGTTGATCGGATATTTGGTATCTAATTTTTATATCGTTGCAGAGACGATCGTTCACTGATAAGTTGTTGTTGTTATGTTTTTAGTGTCTAAATAAATGTTATGGCGGCAACGAAAGTCTTAAAAATGATGAGCGTCGTGGTCGGCCATCGGATGTTGAGAACGATCAATTACGAGTCTTAATCGAAGCTAATCCACGCACAGGTTTTCGAGAAATTGCTTCTGAATTAGACGTAACGTATACGACGATTTACAACCACATGAGAGAGATTAGAAAAATAAAAAATAAACTTGATAAATGGGTGCCTCACGAATTGAACGACAACCACGTTAAGCGTCGTTATGAAGTTTCATTTTCCTTCTTTTACCTTACAAGAACAGCCCGTTTCCAAACCGAATTGTGACTTGAAATGAAGTACCATTACATATTTCCGGTAAAACTATTAATTTGCATACAAATCAAAGTCGCTGTAAATAATTCAAGTGATTAAAAGAGGATTCAACCACCAGTGATCATCTCAACGCAATGATTGTGTGAACGCAAATATGTTACGAATTCGACGAATTTCTCTAGTTTATTTGCAGTTAACATAAAAATGTGTCGTAATAAATTAGTGTAAAAATGTGTTCATGCAGAAGTCATTTTGACCACATACACATTTTGACCACATACACATTTTGACCACATACACATTTTGACCACATACACATTTTGACCACATATACACATTTTGACCACATACACATTTTGACCACAAATACCCATTTTGACAACATATACATATTTTGACCACATACACATTTTGACCACATACACATTTTGACCACATACACATTTTGACCACATGTACACATTTTGACCACACATACATTTCGACCACACATACACATTTTGACCACACATACACATTTTGACCACATGTACACATTTTGACCACATGTACACATTTTGACCACACATACATTTCGACCACACATACACATTTTGACCACACATACACATTTTGACCACATATACACATTTTGACCACACATACATTTCGACCACACATACACATTTTGACCACACATACACATTTTGACCACATGTACACATTTTGACCACACATACATTTCGACCACACATACACATTTCGACCACACATACACATTTTGACCACACATACACATTTTGACCACATATACACATTTTGACCACATGTACACATTTTGACCACACATACACATTTTGACCACACATACATTTCGACCACACATACACATTTTGACCACATGTACACATTTTGACCACACATACATTTCGACCACACATACACATTTTGACCACATATACACATTTTGACCACACATACACATTTTGACCACATACACATTTTGACCACATACATATTTTTTTGTTTTTTTGTTTTTTTTTTTGTTTTTTTGTCACACAAACTCTGCCAGGAGACAAATAAATTTATTAAAAGTTAATAGTATAATGGAGCGAAACATCAACATCGCTTATAACCCCCTTCCTTAAAAGAACGAAATAAGGAGGTAATTGTTTTCTAGTAGAATTTTTAAATTAATTTTTAATAAAATATGTATACACAGTTTAATTCCAAATTAAATGTATGACGCAATCGTATATACTAAATTAGCGAAAGCGTAAACATAGTAAACGTAGAATAAATTACTGTGATATTTTGTATTAAAACACACGTAACGTGTTCTAAGAATATAAGCCATCTCTTCTGTTTTTGGTCTGGTGAGAAGAAACATTTTGCAACTGAAGCAATTAGCCAGCAAATATGTCAAGAAAGTTAGGATTTTTTTCTTTTTTTACACAGTGATCACCACTTATCAAGGCCCGGAAGCCACTCAGATATAAGGTTTATTACAAGTAAATAAATTCGTTCCTACTCCTTTTGCGTACTTGTATTTCTACAAAAATTGTTTTCTTTTCTGTCTTTCAGGCATATATTCTTGAAAAAAAATGGTCTGCCGAAAAGCGCTTCGGGTTTTATGATATTTCGTGATTTAATTCATATAGGTAAGAGACTTTAATTCATATAGGTAAGAGACTTTAATGTGTCTGCAGATTCCAAGACTCCACGAATCTGATATTGATATACTATTTAGGGTGCTTTCTGCGTTTTGTGTAACCGCATTAAGTGTAAACGAATACATTCGATGCCTTCCAAAAGAAAAAAGACATCTCTTACAAGGCTATGAAGTCTATTTTGAACTCTATCAAGGCCAGATAAGCTGCTTCTAGAAGCTACTGCCCAAATGTGGCAACAGTACTCCATCCTTGGCTCTTATGTAGATAGAGAATTGCATCAGTAGTGAGATATCTACTGGATTGATAAAAGTCGACTTATTTTACCCAGTTGTATGTTTATTAGTGTTGGGACAATCAATCAGAATCAGAGTCGGGATTCGAAAAAAAACTTTTGAGGTATCGGAATCGGTATCGGGATCGGAAAAAAAATGTGTCTATTTTCCGATAACACCAACTCTTTAAATTGTCTTTTTATTTGATTTTCTTTAAAGAAAAATATTCTACCGCTTATAGTTATACTAAAATAGTTAATATCTGTTGATTTTAACCTATTAGTAAAACTAAAATCGATAGATCATCCCTCACAAGTGTATCATTACGTTTAAGAAAATATCTGCACATTTAACATGTGTTTTTATGGTAATCGTGAAAAATAACAATTTTATAGTTAAATATTTAGAGATTTACAAAGATTCGGAATCAGTAATTGTATCAGAATCGGGGATTTTATACGGAATCGTAATTTTATCGGAATCGAAAAAAATATTGGGATCATCCCATCTCTAATGTTTATAATATATATTCCCCGTTTTTTTCTCTTCCTTTTTTATTTTATTCGTATGTAAGTCGATATAACACCTGAATATAGTCCATTTCTTCTTCATTAAAATAAATTTTCAATTGTTCGAAAAATAATGATTATTGTGTACATTACGACTAATGGTCCGTGTATAAAATAGCCGCTGACGCTTGTGCAACAGATGCTGCATAAAGATATGCACATGCTTAAGCCGGATGTGGGAAGTGACGTCACAGCAGAGACAAAAAGGACGTGTGGTCGAAGATACACTCGTGTTCGGAGAAATAGAGTTCGAGACGTAACGAGAGAAACACGTGTTCGAGAAGCGGACGGGGTTCTGTATTTAAAAATTTGTTCGAGACACGTTGTGACATAACAACGAAGAGAAGTCACACGCTGAACTGAACTGTTAAGATATTTAAACAAAAACGTGTCTTTGGAAATATCAGATATAAGTGCTTTTGTTAAAAGAGAAAGTGTGTCGATTTTTTTTTCTCCTGTCTTCTGTTTCTTTGATATAACGACTATGTTATACATGTATCCGACATTCAATCTCTTTAATCTGCAATATAACATGTTCCCGCGTTGTGCATCTAAAAATAAGATAGAGATTTAATGATGAGCAAATATTCATAATTGAATATCAATTCACATGGGAAAACATGAGCGTAATAAAGAATAGGACATTTTACCTACAATGTAGTCAGGAGACGTACAGAATATTAACAGTTTTTAGAGACATCGTGAATCGTCCATTAATCATTTGAAATGACCAGTGTTTCTTTAATTACGATTTAATAAGAAAAAGTAAGGGCACGGTAATTCTGTTGATGGAGAACGCCACATTCTTTTTGAAAGGTTTATTGGAGAGAGTCTATGATGTCGCAGACAATGACATCAAAAGAAGAAAGGAAAATAGCGAAATAGATAATTTATGGACGCAAAACAGCTTAGAGAAATTAGAGCGCGGAACGGAGTAACACACGAATGAATTTGTTTATTTTCTCATATTTGGAGGCGGCGCACACGACGATATTACCAAGTAAATATAAACTCTTAGAAAGATGAATATATTTAGAGATCGTCAACAAATTATAGTCTGATATTCTTATTTTATGTTTTTACTTCCATGTTTTGTCCACTGAAAATGCAGTCATAATAGAAAAATAACCGTACACTTGCTATGCAAATAATGTCTAATATAAAAAAGCATGTGTCACAAAAATGTTTCATAATTTTTTTTAAATATTTGTTATTATTACCGAAAATTGCTATATTTATTCCGATATTATTGTTTCTCCAAAAACTCTATTCGAAATAAATGATAGCAATTCCATTTCTTACCTAAAAACAAATAACAACAACAACAACAAAAACAACAACAAACACCGGCCATTAATTCATAGAGGTCATAGACTTTAATGTGCCTGTATATCCCAAGACTCCACGAATCTGGTATTGATATAATATTTAGGGTGTTTTCTACGTTTTGTGTAACCGCATTAAGTGTAAACGAATACATTTGATGCCTTCCATGTTTCAGGTCAGAGGCAAGTATATTGTGACAATTCTCTTTTTTCTCATTCATATTTTTTTTACCTATTTCGGACAACATATTTTCTTTTACACTTTATAAACAAAAACTAGTACTATAATTATCTTAGTTACGATGCAATTAAATAAACACTATTTTTTCCGAAAATACAATGTATTGCATCCAATATAAATAAAAAAAAAAACAATTACACGATTACTTTGGTGAAAAAAAACACTCTATAATCTCGTGCGCTGCTACTGTTTCAGAAGATTTAAATTATTTTGCCCATTTATTAGAAATATGCTCGGACTAAATATTACATTAAAAAACATGTTACCTCTTTCTGTAAGATTCTTGCAATAGGATAAATCATGCTATGACAGAAAATAATCCTATAACATTTTATTAGAATCGTCATTGGGATATTTTCGTAAAAATAAGCAAATACTTACATTTTTAGCCTCCCGTGTTTAAAAATGTAATACTCTATCAAAAAATGAAAATAGATATCTGTCCTTTTAAATAAAAAAAAATCTTAAAGTTAAAGAAAAACTTATTTGCGCCATTTTACTTGCCATAACAGTAAATAATAATGCCAACAATTTAGTAAACTCCCATGAATAAGCAAGATGTTGGGAGATGATGGTGGCCTTGTGGTAATCAAAATGGACTGAAGACTTCGGGGTTTGAAGTTCGAATCCAATTCGTTCCACAAAAGTCACTTACACTTAGGGTGTTTGTATCCCTCTCATAAGTATCCGATGTCTTTCTATGAATAATTCTGTGCACAAAATATATCGAGAAAACCAATGCTAATTATATAATTCTTGGGTCCATACGATATAAAGATTTCTTCAATCTCTGACCGTAAGGGTGCCTGCTTGTGAAATTTTTTGTGGTAGGAGGTGCGGAATCTTCAACTCCACCTCTCCTGAGTCGACATAGTTAAATACTAGTGGCAAGTGAAGTGTATGTTCATGACAGCTGGAAACAAATGCCGATATAAGCAAAGAGCAAATACAGCGCCTAGAATTACCAAACGGTCACCCATGTGGTATTAACTAGAGTCAACTTTGCTTAACTTCAGTTATCTGATGCGAACCGGTGAGTCAACCGATTGTGCCGTATATATGATCATGATAAACAAGACGATGATTAAGGCGTCGATTCTTCACGAAACATTTCGAACATTTTAACAGTCGCCTTCATTTTACTTACCTTATTTTGGAAACGAACACGACCCGACGAGAAATTTAGCCAATATCCATATTCACGCATTTACAAATACACAAAGAACAAACAGTTCGTCCAATAAAAATTGTTATCCCTATGTCTCTATTTAATTTTATACTGCGATGACCGACTTACACACTGTTTTATTATGACAGAAAAATTACCTCAGTATAATATTTTTTTCTCCATTTACCAATGGTAGAACTGATAATATGTACCGTTATAACGGACGCTGCAGTTTCCGATTATTTTAAGCAAGTTAAAATCGAATATTTATGTCTCATATTTTAGTGGTCCACTAAGGCTCTGCAAGAAAGACACGCATGGATGCTTAGTAAGAAGAAAACATAGTGAATCCAAAAGCAAATACATATAAATATAGAGTGGGTATATACGTCAGTCCGATTGCTATGGGTGTATGACTTGTGAAAAATTTTATGATAATGACGGGAAACATAATCATCCAATTTGTGAAGTGGATGATTTTATTTTCTGTATGGTAGGAACACCAGAAAATATCGTTTAACCTTTCTTTATAATTCCAGGAAAACGCTACGAGGCGGGATATGTTACATGTTTTATAATATTTTTATAACTTTTTCTTTCTTTTTAACAAATAATTGAACATTTTAGTATTTCTATGATGATCTACCTGCATTTTTATTTATAACTTGAGTGATGTGAGGTCATGACTATGCTATAATTTCGGAAAACCAGACGAACCTCTCCTCTTTTATAATTGCCAGACACGCAGATAGCCCTCGTTCTCTGAACATCAACGGTATATACTCCGACGGAAATGACACACATAGATAATCCTACCCATTCCAATCACCCAGTATATTTATTCCTCTCTCTATCCCCCCTTTGTCTGTCTGTCTGTCTGTCTGTCTGCCCGTCTCTCTCTCACTCTCTCTCTCTCTTTCTCTCTCTCTCTTTCCTTACGGAATCTCACAAAGCTAAAGAGAAAGGAAAATACATGATTCCAGAAGAAAATGTGGCAGGAATCACGTGCTGCAAAAAAAAAAATAATAAAAAAAGAAACGTTCAGAAAAACTATTACTGTTCCTTCGAGACGGATGCAAAATGAGCCGTTCTACTTGATTAAATCGGGATATGAATCCACAACATATCCAACATAAACGCAAGAAAAAATTGTAATAGTTGTGTATTATACCACTATCTTTTCGATTTACCGGAAACTTCGAGATCGGAGATATTATATCCTCATTATATTTTCATTTAGGGAGTAGGTGTATGTCAACCAGCTCGATACTTAAAAATTTTATCAGCCAATATCTGGCTCGATTCCCCATCTCCGTTGGAAAATAAGCTAATTTTTTGAATAGCATTCATGTTTAAATGTCCTATTCATTTATTGACTTAATATCTATAATATTGAAATTGTCAGTGTGTGTGTATCTGTGCGTGTACTTTTCCCTACCAAACTACTTTGTCAATTTTCAGTCTACAGACTGGAGATTTAACACAAAAGGTATGGAGACTAGCGAAACTCATTATAATCTGTTTTCAGCCAGAAATTTGGATTTTAAGAGATCAAGTTCAACGATTTGACCTTTGAACACTCTACCCACCACCTCCGCTAATTTGGGGTTTATAAACACTTTAAATTTTAGATGTAGGTTATTTGAAGATGGATCAAACTTTTTAATTTGATTTGAGCTCCAAATAAAAAATGTATACGGGTCAAAATTGGGATCAAAGTTTTAAAAAAATTGACATCTGCGGTCTCTACCAAATTATTCAACCAATCTAATTTTAAATTTTCAATAAAGTTGATTCGAACATAGGGCAAGCTTTTAATCAGTTTTTGGCCGTAGATTTGTCTGCCAAAGGGTCAAAGTTCAATAGACTTGATCTTTGCGGTATCTCGAATCTATTGAGCCAATTTTGGGCCTAAACATTTGAAATTTTACATAAAGAGTATTCACAAGTTTTAGGCGAGCATTTGGCTGCCAAGAGTTCAAAGCTGAAACGGTTGAACTTTACAGACTCTACCAAACTCTTCCGCCAATTTTGTGTGTAAACACTTGAAAATTTAGATGCAGGTAACCTGGACATGAATCAAATTTTTAAATATTTATATATATATATATACATATATATATATATATATATATATATATATATATATATATATATATATGCACATAAAGTTATGAACAGAACATATTGCCCGAGCAAAGTCGGACTCAACTGCTAGTGACTTATAAAATCATAATCGCATTTCTTTTTTGTTGTTGTTGTTGTTGTTCTCCTGTGTTCGCTCTCCTCTCTTGGCGCGAGTATAGCACATCAAATATGGGAGACTGAACCCTATTCTGTAATAAAATTATATATGTATATATATATATATATATATATATATATATATATATGTTTGTATATTTAAAATCTTGAGCGATGACGTGTTCTTTTATTTTTTCTGTGTGCTTAGCTTTATAATTTCATGAGGGTTACTAATCTGAACTAGACAACGTGTTATAAGGGGCCAGTATCCTCACAGCCGAAACTCACAAGATATATTTCTTTAATAATTATTATTAATTAATTAATACGTTGATAGGATCTACAGAGATACTACCATTTCGTAGAGTTATAGATTTTGACTTCGACCGACATATGTTTCTCGCGGTCTTCATCGTAATACTTGTCAATTAGAGTTTATTTCAATTGACCTTATAAACTAAATTCTATTTATAACTAGCCTGTACTCGGCGTTGCCCGGGTGTTTGTAGGTATGTGTTGAGCAAAAAAAAAAGTTGTAGTAGGCAGGCAGGCTTAAACCCGTGACGCGATGGCGGAAAATAAAGTGGAGATGAGTAAAAAAAGAAAAGGAAAATTGCGAGCGCAATAAATAAATTAATAAATAAATTGGAGTAATAGGCAGGCTCGAACCCGTAATGCACCAGAGGAAGAATAGGTGACAAAAAAAAATTGTCTTACCGATGCGCTTACCACGATTGTGAAATCACAGGTCGTCGAAATGACGTCTTTAACCCGACGTCGTTGGCGAGAGGTTTGAATGACTTGCAAAAATGTCAGCGAAAAAAAAACGACCCTCTTTGTAGAAAACTGGCCAGTTGACGGTGAAGTAAGTAAGTTTTTTTTAGCCAATTTTTCGATATTTATCGTCCGAGGTCGTGCACCGTCAATATCTACAACAGAAAGATGAAACCTTCAGGTCATAAATGCATAAGTTCACTCATCGTTACAATGCACGTTGTAATCGTTTCTGATACAGTCGGACGGAAAGAATACACGAGATATTATTTTTAACGTTACCTGTAAATATATATTTTATATTTATTTTACTGCAAACATATTTAATCATCTTCCGTATTTATTTTTGTGACATTCAGAAAAGATACACATATTTGGCTTGTTCAACAAGGTTTTTTAATATAGATCCACAGAATATTGTGATAAGTGTTTCAGTGTGAAAAGGTATGGTATAATAAATTATAGAGTTTATCTATTTTATTTTTACTTTCATCATATTTTGCTTTGGTTTTGATACCCCCAAATTCGAAGCTATCTCTTTACAAACCTTCCTTTTCATAACCTATCATACTTTCATAAATCAGAGTCCATTTTCTGTAGGCTGTTTTTGAACCCAGTCAACGAGGGGTACTTTTGTTAGTATATATTGAAATAAATAATTGAACAAGACGTATTTGGCTCGTTCAGATATGATCACAGAAATAGTATCACTAAAACCAGAAAATTAAGAACTAATGTCCCAAAGGATGATCTTACGACGGCAAAACGAAAACTATACCTCCTTACTACCCCCCCCCCCCGAAAAAAGGGTGATAATCCCAGAGAGAATTTTCTTATTACCCCACAATTGACACAACATTATACATACTAATAAAAAGGTATCATGTATGATATGAAAAGAAACTGGAACCTAAAGGGGATATCGATCATACCAGTTATCATAGGTGCCACAGGACTTATGAAGAAGAACCTGAAGTCCTACCTAACTAATATTCCTGGTGAACCAAGTGCAAAAGAGATTCAGACAATTGCACTTAAGGGAACAGCGAGGATACTAAAAAGCGCTCTCGGTTGGTTTCAATAAAAAAGCGGGGCAATGTTGGCAGCTGGTTTGGCTGCCCCATACCCGGCATTACAATCTTCAAAGGAAGAAAAATAAAAAAAATAAAAAAATAAATAAAAATAAAAAGTAACTGCTGAAAATAATTGTAATATGCTATATCATGCTTCTTTTTCAACAAACTGTTACTTTACATCTATACTATCTGAATAATTATTTTATAAGATATTTTTGTGATTTACATAACATGTAAGATTATTTTATTTGTTTTAAAAAAAATGATATAATAATTTATATTAAATACATATAAAATAAATTTCCAATAGAACTTCCTAAGTTTACATTTAGAACGCTAACATCAGGCAGATTAAAAAAAATAAACATTTAAAATCAAAGCTTTCGAATGTCATGCTGTCTTCTTCAGGACTATGGTTAGTTTGCTTGTTTCTTTTTTATCTTTGTGGCAGGGTTATACTAAGAAATATTTTCTATGTGCTTTCATTCCACTGTGAATATTTTATGTGTCGACAGGAGCTAGGAACGCATAGAGCCAGGTATCATGAATCAATGAAGTTTTTTTTTTATCCAGCGATAGAAGAGTTGTAAAGATTTATATAAAATACTTAATTTGTAAGTTTACGTTCAGCAATACAATGCAACGCAGATTTAAAAGTTGTACGATTGTCAAAAGTTTGATTTTAAACAAATAAATATCTGTTTTATTTAGAAAATTATACGGTGCATTGGCTTTCTGGACGTAAAATTACGAATTACATATTTCATTTAAAATTTAAACAATGGTTCCATCGCGTGGTAAAACAAAATTATAAATTACACTGATTTATTAAACATATTTATATGATTAAACAATATGTATCAGTAAATATGTATATGATTAAACAATATGTATCAGTAAATCAGACATATGGTATAATACAACACTGATTTATTAAAGAAATTGTATATGGTTAAACAATATTTATCAGTAAATATGTATATGATTAAACAATATTTATCAGTAAAATATGTATATGATTAAACAATATGTATCAGTAAAATATGTATATGATTAAACAATATTTATCAGTAAAATATGTATATGATTAAACAATATGTATCAGTAAATATGTATATGATTAAACAATATGTATCAGTAAATCGGACATATGGTATAATAAAAATAATGAAACGAATGTAATATAAAAATCATACAAATCAGTTACAATCTATATATGTCTATACTCCTATTAATTCGTTTTCAAGGATGTGTATTTATATGCATATTAACATCCGTTTCTCTATTCATTTGAAAAGAACATACAATTTTATTATGTATGGGACGTGGAATTGCATTCACAAGCAGAAGATCTATCTAATTTGCATATTCTTTTAAACATTCATTTTAATTAATTCGCTATTAGTTGCTTCGATTTTCTAATGGCATAATCATCTTTAGTAAACTATTACGTGTAATTATATTCATGCAGATATTCTACATCTATTATACTTGCATGATATTTGCGTAAAAAGTTTATAATAAACACAAAATTGTTTTCATATATATTTATATGTACTTATATATTTTGTTTAAAAATTTTTACCTACGAAACTCCTCCTAGAGTTTTTGGTCTACAGACATGAAACTTCATATATAAGGTATTTGAATCCATGCAAAATTTTATATTAGGTTTTTAACCCGGAAAAATCGGCGCAAAAGTGTGAAAATTTAAAAAAATAAAATTTGCCAGGTGAAGGTCGAACGCCGGCATTACGAATGCCTTAGTAGTAGCTATTGGTTCATGTTTTAATTTTTAGCGTTGTAGCAAATATATCTTCATGGCCCAGTCATTGACGGCAGATGCAAAAATAAGTCGGAAGCTGAAGGTTTTGGTTCGATTCTCGGTGGTACCGCACAATTCTTTTTTTTTTTTTTACTTTTTAAATCTTTACTATATATTGCGTCCAATCTATCTATATATCTATAAAAGTGAAAGTGTCTGTGTGTGTGTACATTCTTCTACACAATAACTCTGTCAATTTTTAGTCTACAAGCTCGAAATTTGATATACAGGGTTCTGAGATTTGGGAAAATCGACGGGATCGGTTTCTGGCCAGAAATTTGGCGATTAAGGGGTCAAAGTTAAACCGTTTGACCTTTGAGAACTCTACCAAACTCCTCCGACAATTTTGGATCCACACACTTGAAATTTTAACAATAAATTGGGGTCAAAGTTTAAAAAAATTGATCGCTTTTTTTTTGTTTAACGTACACCTCCAAATACCTGGGCAACGCCGGGCACCCATACTAGTATGATCTATAATATACATCTCACCTGTTTGTTAAAAAATATGTATGTATATATGTGCATATGTTTGTCTCCCTAAAAATTTCGACAGGCGACGGATTTTCACGAGATCGATATCGTTGATAAGCCGACCGTTCGGACGACAAATACGGAAAAATTGGCTAAAAACATTAATCACTTCACCCTCATCTTCGCGCTTTTTCGCCGAGGTTTTGGAAAGCCACCCTCTCTTTTCGAATGTACTAACTTTAATTTAAACATACATCGGTTCCGGTTTGGTGATGGACGAAACAGGAAAAACGTTTCGTGTTTTTTTTATGTTCTTTTCCTCCTTCTCGGTACAGGTTCGAGCCTGCCTACCTACAACCACTTCTTTTTCTTTCTTTTTTTTTTTTTGCTAAACACACATCCAAACACCCGGGCAACGCCGGGAACCCAGTATATATATATATATATATATAAATGAACGTGATTGTGTGTGTCTGTATGTGTGTCTGTGTGTCTGTGTACATTTCCCTACGCAATAACTCTGTCGATTTTTAGTCTGCAGACTCGAAATTTGGTATACAGAGTAGTGAGATTTAGGAAAATATTTGTAATCCGTTTTAGGTCAAGAATTCGGCTGGTAAGGGGGCAAAGTTCAACGATTTTACCTTTGAGAACTCTACCAAACTCCTCCGCCACTTTTGGGTATAAACACTTGAATTTTTAGATATAATTTCCTTGGACATGGATCTAACTTAATAACTTGAGTTGAGCCCAAAACAGTAAATGTTAAGGGGTCATAGTAGGGGTCAACGTTTAAAAAAATACACCTCTGCGGTCTCTACCAAATTACTCAGACAATTTCTGGTCCAAACATTTGAAACTTTACATTAAGAGTAATCAAAGATAGTTCAAGTTTCTTAATGTATTTGGGTCGAAAATTTTTAGTTACAAATATATAAATGTATTATGTATGTATGTATGTATGTATATATATTTGCATGTCTGTCTAAATCTATCGGCAGAGGTGACAGATTCTTCCAAGCTCAGTATCCTTTTGAAGTTCGACGTTTCAGACAACAATTATCGAAAAATTGGCTAAAACCTTAATATCTTCACGTTAAACTGGGCACTTTTCTACAGGGGGGGTGCTATTTTTGCTGATATTTTGGAAAGTCATTCTCGACTTTCGATTGTCTAGCCCTTATTTAAGCATAAGTCACTTGCGGTTTGGCGATGGTCGTAACGGCAAAGACGTCAGGTTTTTCCCCTGTTTTTTTTTCTCCTTCGCGGTACGGGTTCCAGCCTGCCTTCCTACTGCCACTTTTTTTTTTTTGCTTAACACACACCTCCAAAAAGCCGGGCAACGCCGGGCTGAAATGCTAGTAATAATTCTTTTCAGAATGTTTTGTTAGGATAGGCTTGTTGTGATGAAATTCCTAGCGAGTATTAAAAAATCCTACTAGTAAGATATCGACTTGAGTTAAGGCTTACTGCGATGATCACATCCCTTGTTCGAGACGAAAGTAGATTCATTCCAATGTAGGATTTCGTTGCGATTTGCTTGATCTATGATAGTTAATATGACTTTCTTGTGTGCGGCGTGTTTGCTCAGCTGGTAGAGTGCTTGCAAGTGGCTCGGGTTTCGAGTCTTTAGTTCGGATGTGTCTACCTGATGAACCCAAATGAAGGCGAAACTCGAGTCCTGGACTTCCGGTTTGTTTGCTTTCATGGTTCTTGTGAGCTGCGATGTTGTGTGGCTGTGGAAATAATAATTAACAATTGTGAAAACTTCATAAACATTATTTTGCTGTATATTTTTATAAGGAACTCTAAATAATTTTAAAAAATAGTCTTAATGAAGGAATACTTCTTGAGGACGAATATACACACACTGATTCCTAGTAGAACATCAAGAAGAACACGTTAATATAACTTCAGAAACAAGATACAACGTGCGGACATGCGTAATTACTTCTGATGGCTTTAATTAAAGCAGTGTTTCTTATTTTCTCATTAATTGAATGTGTTTGCGTTTTTGTTTGTTTGTCTGTTTGTTTGTTCTCATGTTTCTGCTTTTGTAATTCTTGTTCTTTGTTTTCTTCTTCACGGTGATAATCACACATTACATTATATGCATCACACGATTGTATAGTTGGCATTGGTTACCCCGGTATTTTTTCTTGTCAAAATGTGTTCTATGAAGACATCAGAGATGACGAGAGGAACCAGGTAAAGGTTGCCAACCTCGTAAATGAATGGGATCTATGTGGGACGAACTGTATTCACACTTGGAACACACAGGTCCTCAGTCTGCCTTGTTATCCACTAGACAAACCGTCACCTTTCTTCATAGTGATGATGATCATGGTCACCATTAATATCTTTTTTCTCATCATCTAATTCGTATTTTCGTCTTCATCAATTGCTCGTGTGTTCCCTACTACGAAACATGTACTTTTACTACTACTATTTCTTATTCCATTAATTTCGGTGCAGCTGTTATATATTACTTCTTACATAGGCATAACCACTTACCAAGGCCCAGAGACCACTCGAGTATAGTGGTCAATAGTGTACAGTAGTCAATTGGACAATATAGTAATCGTTAGTAGTAGAAATTCGGTAAATTCGTTAACTTAAATAGAACGG
This sequence comes from Euprymna scolopes, assembly GCF_053919585.1. Taxonomy (NCBI): domain Eukaryota; kingdom Metazoa; phylum Mollusca; class Cephalopoda; order Sepiida; family Sepiolidae; genus Euprymna; species Euprymna scolopes. Next base: position 45,026,062 of record NC_136514.1, read on the forward strand.
CTCATAAGGAACTTGTTTACGTTGGACTTGAAGACAACCATGTTGTAGTCAGCTACAAACCAGGAAAACGGAAGACGATTCCACAGGTGTACATTTTTAAGAAAGAAGCTTTGTTCATGGAGTCTAGGTTTAGGTTTAGCCACTTATAAAGAGTGAGGGAATTATTGATATTCTCTTTCACATTTTTTAGGGCTATGGCCCTAATATTTTAATAATGGCTCTTGTGTCCTTTACACTTTCCTACTCATTTCTCTTTTTATTCCACTTCATAAATTAAATCTCCCATCATTCTCAGCGATTTCTACCTGACAAAACACATTGATTTTCCGTAGACTCTGAGTAAGAACAGTACTCTGCATCATTTGCCAATAGTTGAAATCTATTTTGCTTGATCCCAACATCGGCTAACTGTAAATTTTCCACTGCCAACAACCGTCAGAATTGTCTAGAATGTCTGTCTTATCCTGCAGACTATTGTGTCTCATTAGGGGTTCAAGCTGTGTTTCGATCCTTTTTACTTAAGGTCTGGTTGTAATTCTTCTCTTACTACCTTTTCATTCTCGTTAACCCTTCAAAATATTTTTTGTGTCACCAGCTGAATGTGGTGTTTTTTAAAGGTGATATTTAGGGCATTTCTAACAGTTTCGAATCCCTTAAATTCGACTGACCTTGCTTGTGTTTTTTTTGTTTTGTTTTGTTTCGATATAAACTCATCTTTGACTCCTTGACATTCGTTGATCAACTAGTGTAGCTTGTAAATTCGAGGATTTAAATAGTCTAAACCTCTTGTTTTATTACGACTTCCTCTAGTTCCTTTATTTCCCTTTCGATTTTTTCGCTACTATTCCTCATCCTTTATAATTATCAGTACTTGTGTTTCATCTTGAAATCTCCCATGCAAACCTTTGTCTTAATAACTCACTTATTTTTATATTCTAACGCCGAATGTAGCGAAATTAACGATTTAACATGTTTCTATCTCTTGTAAACTTTGATTACATTTGATATACTTGCGGAACATTCTTTTTTGTCTGACTGTTTTGTCCTGAGTACCTGTAGCTTTCTCCGTTCAAATGTCTTTTTCCTAACCACATTTTTATGCATCTTTTATAGGGCCCGTTTCATAACTCGTACATGTAACTGCTTCCCTTTTTTAATGTTCATTTATTGAGAATTTCTTGTTTTAGTTGAAAGATATTCTCGTTCATTTTTGTTTCATACAGTTCATCGAGCGCAGTGCATGTCATATTGGAATTTGTTTTGAATTCGTTTTGTCTTAGTCTTTGTACCGATCAAGGATGCGACCAAAAATATTCTTAGGTATATTATTCTGTCTATGACTTTTCTTTTGGTATAACTTTGTTTCTAAGGGTTTGGTTCCATTGTGTCTAATTTTTTTCAAACCCTTATTTTATCACAGAAAATTGTGTTGCATCATCCTTCAGAATCCCATAAACTGATAAGGATATAGTTTACTATTTTCTTTCAGATACTCTTATTTGGTAGTTCCATATTTCCGCTATCTCAATAATCACAATTATCTTTAGTAGCAGAAATTTTACACTGAATTCACATTATAACACACAAATCTTACTTCTGCGTCCTTCTATTTTTAATATGTACGTTAGTCATTTCCTTATCGTGTGGTATTTTACCTGCGATTATATCACAGATATAGTGTTTATATCTTATATAGATGGAATACGAAATTCGCTATCGCACGTACATAAACTATGGCATTAACAGACAGGGTGTGTACAAACACAACAAGCCGCACGTGCGTGGCCTCCCTCTTGTGCTGCTTGTGAGATGACGCCACAAAAAGAGTGAAGAAATGATGTATTGGGAGAAGAGTGAATGGCCAACCTTGCCTACACATTTTCGTCAAGTTTCATAAAATCTAATGGATGGGGAAAAAGTTATGGGGTAAAAAGGGTAATTGTTTGCAATTTTGGGGCATTTGTGACAAATGTTGAGCTCATGGAAGCGCTGAATCCCAGTGAAAATAGACAAACGATGCAGTTTCATGCCTTAAGACATCTATATTTGAGTTCAGCACCATGGAAAACCACTGTATAGATATACATATCAAGTTCTTGAGTAATATGAAAAAAGATCTCCGGAAAGGCATGTTCTTTTAGCCCTAAAATTCCCAGAGAGATGTGAACCAGAATTTTACCAGGGTCACCCATACTGAATTTATATTAAGAACAATAGCCTCCACATTTTGGCCTAGTTTCAGGAAAATCTAATGGATGGATCAAACGCTATGAGGCAAAAAGTGTCATTTTTAGTCATTTGAGGGTATTTTTGACCTCTTTTGAGCCCCCGGGGACGCCGAATCTCAGTGTACATGGATAACGGTGCAGTTTCAGGCATTAACACATGTATATTTGAGCTGACCACCGTAAAAAAACAACACTATATAGTCAGGCAGATAAAGTTTTTGTTGAGAAATATGAAAATGGGGAGCGGCACATGTACTATTTTATAAATATAATTATGCATTAACACGTGTTTGGTCGTCTACAACTCATCAGATTCAGCCACTCTGATGAGTCGTAGACAACGAAACACGTGTCAGTGTGTGTGTGTATATATATATATATATATATATATATATATGCATGTAAAAGCATAGCGTTGAACGAGAACTACAAAGCAGTGAAATCATCAGTTTTAGAGAGATTCTTCTTCTTCTTCTTCTTATTCTTATTATTCTTCTTCTTATTATTGTTATTATTATTTACTCACTAGGAGTTGGCACACAAGCCGCCGTCTAAGATTGCTCCTTAAGAACAACATGTGGTGTTACATGAAGTCTGTGTGACAACAAGTCTTCCCAGATTTCCAGTATTCTCCACCCTTTGCAAAAGAATTTGCATTATCGCAACAGCCGCTTACAATTGATTTCTAGTTGGCGGCGGCTATTCGTCTTTGTTGGAATTTGGGCGGAAATAAGCCCCCCAAGGTACCAGTCCGCTTTGCACTCATTCAACAGAAGTCTGGTTAGTGCTTTTTCTCCTCGGACTTTACATCCTCCTTGACTCTCATTATTTGGTGTGGTGTCCGTTGGTGGTGACACTCACAGATAAAAATAGGCAGTACCTTACAATTTTAGGTTCAGTTCTCATGATTCCATGTGATATTCCCTGTGTTTTATATGTAGCCTGTGTCTGTGTCCATGTTGTGTGTAATTTAGAAATATGGCACGCTTTAAGAATTTGCGTGCAATCCTTGGAAATGGGTCATGCTAATGTTCTCTGTATCATTCTATTTTTAGTATATGAACTGCATAAGCTTATTATTATTATTATTATTATTATTATTATTATTATTATTATTATTATTATTATTGGCTCACATGGCGCTTTCACACAAGTCAACAAACGATCTGATTGGAAACTTGTGGTGTTCTCTGGAAGCTGAGTGACAACAAGTCTCCTCAGACGTCCAGTTCTCTCCATCTCCTTCTATAGCATTTGCAAATGAATTTGCATCATCGCAACAGCTTCTTACCATTGATTTCTCGCCGGCAGTGGCCATTGGTTTATATTGGAATTTGAGTGGCACTAAGCCTCCCCAGAGTCCCAGTTCTCTTTGCGCTTGTCCAACCGAGGTCTGGCTGGCGCTCTCTCCTCGGCCTTTCAATCCTTCTTAGCCCGTCTCAGCTCTTTGGTGTTACTTTTTTATTGGGAGGAGCGGTGTGAAACCAAGGGGGGGGATGCATGATGGGAGTGTAGAACTTGTAGATATGCAGCTTCGGTGTTCTTCATTCTCTGTAACGCTTATTCGTTATATTGTCTTCTTGTGTTATTCCCCGCATTCAAGGGGTTTCCTTAATATTTCAGTCGTTTTCATTATCGTTAGTCGTTATACTTTTGCAGTTATTCCTCTGATTCAAATTTCTGACATTCTTTTTTCGAAGTTTTTCGGAATTGTTTCTAGTGCCCCTACTATTATCGGTACTATTTGGATTTTCTTCATCACCCAAATCCCTTTTAACTCTCTGGCTAGTTCTGTGTGTTTGCTTCGTTTCTGCTTTTCTTTCATACTCACCCTGTGGTCAGCTGGGACAGCAAAGTATACGATTTTACAGGATGTTTCTTTCTTGTTAATTATTACGACATCTGGTCTTCTTGCTTGTATGGGTTTGTCCGTTTATATGTCCATGCTCCATAGGATTTTGTAGTTCTCGTTTTCAAGTGTTGTTGCGGGTTTATGCTTGTACAATTTGTCTATACGCTCAAAATGCAGTCGTTTGCACAATTCCTAGTGCACCGCCCTCACCACTTGGTCATGCCTGTTTTTTGTATTCCTTTTGGGCCAGTTTGCTGCATTCACTTACTATATGATTTATCGTTTCGTCTCATTGTCCACAGAGTCTGCATTTGCTGTTTTCTTGTGTTTTATCGATTCTTGATTTGATATGGTTGGTTCTTATCGAGTTATCTTGTGCTGCAGTTATTAGAGATTCAGTTTCTCGGTTTATATGTCATTTTCGCATCCATGTCTAGGTGTTTTCGTTATTCTCATCTTTTATTATTCTTATGAATCTTCCGTGGAGTTGTTTCTCTTCCCACTTCTCTTTTCTCATTTTGTCATTTGTTTCTCTGTTTTCTGTTTTGTTGTTTTTTTTTCAGTGTTTCTCGCTGACAAAATTATCCTTTCAGTGTTTTGCATTATATATTTTTCTAGTTCTTTTTTCGTGTCCTTCACACAGTCTTCTATACAGATCAGTCTTCTCCCGCCGTCTTTCAGTTTCACGTACAGCCTGTCAATATCGTCCTTTGCGTGTAGTGCATTATGCATAGTCATGAGTTTGCTGGTTTTCTGGTCGAGTTGTCTCAGTTCTTCTTTTGTCCACCCTATAAACGGTCCAGAGTATCTTACTAGTGATACTGCCCATATATTTATACCTTTTATTAGGTTTCTGCTATATAATTTCGTTTTCAGGGGTTTTCTTGTTCTCCTGAGGTATTCCTTTCCTATTTTCTCTTTCAATTCCCTTACTCTGATGGTGTCCGCTTCCAGAATTCCCAAATATTTATAGTCGTCTTTTTCCCCTAGTGCCCTCATTTCTGTTTGGTTGAGTAGTTCCATGCCTTCTGTCATTTTCAGTTTTCCCTTTCTTATAACTAGTTGGAGGCACTTTTCCATTCCAAATTCCATTTGGATATCTTGATTATTATTATTATTATTATTTCTTACTAACTAGATAATCGAATACGACACCTTACTTTTGAAAGTTAGTTTCTGAATTTTTGAGATGAGAATTGATGATTTTATTTATTTTGAGAACTGTTTTCATTTTAGATATTATTCGCACAACAACACGAGTCATTGCGAAACGAGACCATGCTACATCAATGGATTAACTAAAGCTTCCGTCAAACACCCGTGCAGATTGGAAAGTTCGGCAGAAAGATTCCCGCGTTTAGCAAAATATATCTGAGGAAGATCGGAAATTGTATCAGTCGAAATGCGCGAATAATTCTAAGTAGTCCGAATTATGTAAATGATTCAAATAGCGAAGACATCTTCTTATTTTCATTCTAAACTTATAAGTTATTAAACCAAATAAATACATTTAATACATACTAGCCTCCTCTTCCACGTCCACATTGTTCTTGTTCTTTTTTCTTCTTTTTTCTCTTCTTCTTTTTCATTTTTTATTCTTCTTTTTCTTCTTTCTTCTTCTTCTTTTTCTTCTTTCTTCTTCTTTTTCTTCTTCTTTTTCTTCTTCTTCTTCATCTTATTGTGTTATTGTTTGACTAAATGAACCCCTTTTATCGTTCTTCGACTTTTATTCGTTTTCTTCAGCCTTCATCTTCTTCAATTCCTCATCTTCATTCTTTTGGTTCTCCTTTTCGTTCCTTCCCCGTTTCTTCTTCTTCTTCTTCTTCTTCTTCTTCTTCTTCTTCTTCTTCTTCTTCTTCTTCTTCCATCACTTATTATCATCATAATTATCTCTCTTAATCGTCTACTTTCCTTCTCCATCCCTTCTTCACAATACAATCTATTTATCATCATCTTCTCGCCATCATCCTCTTTTCCTCTTCTCTACCATCTCTATTCCTGCCATCCCCTTTCGATTACTCTTTTCATTCACATTAAAAAGAAACGTACAGTTTGTCGTTCTTTTATATCCACCCCTTTTTATATTTGCTTTACTTTTTTTGCAACCTTCGCGTCATCTACTCACCTCCACCCAACGAATTTCATCTAAACCGGACGTCCAACGCACCTCGGCCTATTCACGTTTTTTTAAAACTTACCTTAGTGAGTGAGTGAGTGAGTGAGTCACTCACTCACTCACTCACTCACTCACTATATCTTTCTAATAATAATATTCGTTTCTTTCTGTTCTAATTGTACGTGTCTTTTATTTTCTTCGTCGACTTTGAGTCCACGAGATGAGAACAGAAATTAATGGCACTAATTAAGCATTGAAACAAAACCAGAAGACAAAGCGGCGTGACAGCCGTCGCCTCTACATCGTCACCTGTATTGGGTTACCCGCAGGACGCGTTGAAAACGCATTGAACCAAGCAGAGCAAGGTAACAACCCTCTGACAGAACCCTCGTTTTTACGGTGATTAGTGTAGAAAAAGTCAATGGAACACATAGATCACTGTCAAGTAGGAAAACAAAACAAAAATGAAGACAGTTTTCGAATAAGGAAATCCGATTCGTGTCAGACGAGAAAGAACGAATGGACAACCGGTGTTGAATACCCCCCCATCCAAATAATAATGTAATTAAATCGTTTCGGACATTAACGCGTATTCGCTGGAGCAAGCGCAACTCAAGTACGATTTAAAATTGTAGATTGTTTCCGTCGTTTAAACCGATTAGAATGGACATGTGTTAATATTATTTATAATGTTAGTGAAGTTATCACGATCTCTCAAATTTCCAAGTTGCATGAAGACATGTTACCTTTTTAATATTTGTACCTAATTATTAATTATTAAGATTTTTGATCAAGTTTTCTTGAGTTTTGAAATAAATTCATAATCAACATGTCGTATGAATCTTAAAAAATGTTATTGCCGGCATCGGTTTTACCCGATATTTTTCCAGCAAGAATTTCTTATAGAAAGACATCGCGTACTAATGGGAAGGACCCCGTGAAAGTTTCCAACATCCGAAGTGAAAGTTATATTGTGGAACGATCTGGATTCGAACATGGAATATCCAGGTCGTCAGGTCGTGTCGTTAAGCACATAATCATTCTTACCTCCTCAAAATAAATTAAGACATGGTAAGAGATGCTTTTTGATGTAAAGCGTTAACGCAGCCACTATATTACTAATATAGAAACAAGTGAAGCGTGCATGGATCCCCGTAAGTACACATTAAACGAGACATAAAAAAATGACTAAGTTAAGCATTTGCCCCTCATTTAGCCCCCAAATCCCCAGGAGACGTCAAATCCTGGTGAAAATGAACAAACTGTGTAGTTTTAGGCCTTAACATATGTAACTTTGAGTTCTGCACCATGCAAAAAAAGAAATAAATAAGTCCACCATTTGACCCCCCCCCCGCCCATTTAGCCTCCCAAATCCCCAAGGCCTTAACATATTTAAATTTGAGTTCAGCACCATGGAAAACTGCTATATAGACATACACAGAAAATTTTGGACGAAATATGGCATAAATAGGCCCAAAAATGGAGTATTTTTATTAGCCCTAAAAGAGCCCTTGGGACACATACAAACGTCATCGCGAAGTATAGACAAACAAAATTATATAGAAATCAGTTAGTTACAACTTTTCAGAAAGTTTTATACAAATGCAAGGCATCAGTCTTTTTTTTTAGTAAGCACATAAGTGTCAAATTTAGCCATTTTAAGACGAGACTCGTAGTTTTCCCGGAAAATGAGTTCCATTACTTTTTTTTTAGTCATATCATGTTTAATGTTTACTCAAAAAATTCCAAGGCGTAATTATTGAGAAAAGTGCGGACAGACAAACGGACAAGGGTGAGTGTGCAGGTCCACCCTCCTTTTGTCGGAGACGAAAAAACAAAATTAATAGCATTATTGCATTAATAGTAAAAACATAGATGGAAATTTATATTTGATCTAAGTCTAGACCTTTGTTTTCAATGCCATCCTCGACTATAAATAAGTAAAGGAACAGATACATATTACAAACACTTCATCAATATTATTTATATAAAAGTTATGTGCTAAGTATTTCATTTATATATTTTTCACACGCATTAAAAATAAAACCGCCCAATTAGAAAAGACATGGAATAATGATTATTCTGCTTTCGCTAAGAAAACGATTCTGATTTTATATATTTTAAAATAAAGTGTTCCAAAATCAAATGATATCGAAAGATCGGCTAACACTGCATATATCTAAATTAATATATTAAACGAAAACAATATCGATTTTATTCATTATCAGAATATGTTGTTGAAAATCATGTTTTCGATAAGAATATAGGTAATATTTGCTTTTTTTAAATAATCAAATTTATTCCCATGCATCCGTTCAGTCTTGATAAGCCAAACGATACCCCTTAGGGGTAGTAGCGCGTGTAATTGTGAGGCAAGGGTTGCGCAATCTCCAACCACACCTCTCCTGAATCGGCACTGTTTGAGTCCAGTGGCAAGGAGAAGATCAGGACGACTGGAAACAATGCCGAGATGAGCGGAGAGCATATGCAGCTCCTGAAAGTCCCAATGGTCACCCATTTAGTACTGTCCAGGTTCAACATTGCTTAACTTCGGTGATCCAGCGGGAACCGGTGTGTCGACGTTTTTATGCCGTATATAATCAAATTTATAAAGTATGTAATAAAAGGAAATATGTAACGCAAAGAAGAAATATATTCGTATCTATATTTAAAATATATAAAACGAACAGTGATACCTATATTTACAGTAGAGGAAAAATCATATATCTCAGTATTGTTAAAACTGATAGACAGTTGTTATTAAAAAAGTAATATTATTATAAATAATAATTAGAATTATACAGATTGTTACGGAAAAGCATCGGAGAATTTCCACGCCGTTTAAAATATAACAAATTGTATATAAAAACATGTATTGTAACGTCGAAGTTACAACCAAATAAAGGACATAAATAAATAAAAATCCGGGTCTATATTTACCGTTACTCTTCCGTATCGACACCACCTCAAAAGTCTCTCGCTGCCACACGCCCATCTAACCATAGACGCGCTTCCTTCTCTTACGACCGCATGCTACCTACAGCTGGTCCACTCTTGTGTTCGACCTTACACGTCCATCTCCTGTAATAATAATAATAATAATAATAATAATAATAATAATAACAGTTTTATTTTAACAGTAAAAACATAGATGAAAAGTTATATTTGATCTTATCCTAGACCTTTGTTTTCAATGCCATCCTCGACTAGAAATACGCACATAGGCACATATACACATTACAAACAATTAATCAATATCATTCATATAAAAATATGTGCAAAGTTTTTCATGTTTAAATTTATCACGCATCTTAAGAAATCAGATCGTCCAATTAGAAAACGATGATGAATTTAAAAAGAGACCCTAAAAATTTTAAAATATGAAGATATAAAAAGTACAACCAAACTATTAAATTCAAGACAGGAGCTTCTGACATGTAGTCATAAACGTTGGTTAAAATTTAATAAATATAAACCACCTTAAATCATTAAAAATTACTTATTAGTAAAAACAGATTACAATTATTATTTTTTTTAAGTTAGACTAATTACCTCCCTTAGACCCGTAAAATAAATAATAAATAAAGTCAAGAACACATGACAATTATCTCCCCTTAAAACTTCTAATTGAAATATTCTCTCTCTATATATAAACTGTAGCGTCTTTAAATCAAAAATACGCTAACGGAAACAATTTATTGCACGAGCGTCCCCCTTTTTAAATTCATAATTCAATAAGATAAAAAGCTATAGCAAACATCTAAATGACTACTTTAAACACAGTTCCTGATTTCAAAAAAAAGAAAAATTAACAGGTAAATATCTCTATATATTTTTAAATCAAATTTATTATGTAAATTCAAAAATATATATTTTTCTCTACTTATTTCTATCTCTAACTCATATTAATTTTCTTATAAATTTTAAATCCAAACCTTTTATTTCAATTTTTCAGATTCATCTGCCTTTCTTTTAATGCTAGGTTTATTTATGGTGTCTTTTAAATTCAATAAAAACCCTCCTAAATTTGCTGATGGGCAGACCTTGCTTACCAAAAAACTATATATAATTGTTCTACATAACTTGATGTATACCACAATAAAAAACATTGTTTTCCGAAACGATCGTACAGATAATTGATTTTGTTGTTGTTCCTTCTTATGAAACTGATTTTTAATTTAATTAAAATTTGATTTTTAAATTTTACAAATTTTTTAAAATTTTTTAATTTTGAATTATAAATCACATTACTTAATATATATATATATATATATATATATATATATATATATATATATATATATATATATATATATATATACTAGCAGTTAAGCCAAGCTTTTTTCGGGCCCTATGTTCTGTTAATAATTTTATGTGCATATATATATATATATACACATATATATATAAATATATATATATACATATATATAAATATATATATATATATTATATATATATATATTATATATATATATATATATATATAAATATATATATATATATATATATTAAATAGTTTTACTCATGCAAAAATGCATTGAGAATAGCGGTGACTATGAATGGGAAATGAATTCTGGAGCACTAAATTCGCTCGTCTTACAGAGAGAAAGAAAGAAAGAGAGAGAGCGAGAGAGAGATGATGATGATGATGATGATGATGATGATGATGATGATGATGACGCAAATTATAGAAATAATATTGCAGCACGATGGAGAGATGAAGACAGAAACGAAACAAGTTCTTCAACGATTCGTCTTTATTTCAAGACTTCCTCGGGATAGTGAATATGAAGAAGATAAAATACAGTATAATAATTGAAAATATGCCATTTGTGTTTATCATGTGAAAAGGAGGTATTTCTTTTATTCAAGCAGGACTGCAAAATTTGATGCGGCCTCACGTAAAATTGCTTCATTCTAAACGATTTTTACATTTGCGCATACGTAAACGCCATTCATTCCCTGCATGCGTTAAATAAAATATTCGCCACGACTTGTCACGACGGTCAACATAGTCGGTTAGGTTAGATAGTCGGCTCATAACTATTAGGATTTAGGTTGGCACCCGCCTTACGGCGGACGTTTTTTTTCTTTTGCATTTATACAGGCTAAACATATTTTTGAAAATATTTTTTTTTTATTTTGAATTTTGTATTATTTATTTATCATTTTTTTCATCGGTGGTTAATTAAACTCCAACAAAATTCTTTTTTCTTATTTCGAGTGTTACGTAAATCACTTTTTTTTTTTTACATCGTAACGGTTTGATACTTTTTCCAAATTCGTAGCAGTGGACCCACATCAGTGGATTTTTTTTTACAAACTGATATAAATTATTGCACAGTAAACATGATTAAATTAAAACAAAATAATTTGCAAATGTACTAAAAAAATTATATCTATTTTGTTATTTTAAAAATTGAAATGACTTCAATTTGCTTTATTTTAAAGTTTTTTCCCTCCTATCTTCTAAGGAGATATAAACAAAATTCTGAAGTTTACGCACTGTACTAACATAATCTCCTACAAAGTAACTTGCCCGTTGAAACGGATCGTATATCTTTCTTAAAATTACAATCAATGCATGCATGAATGCTGTTATTTCTACTTTCATTTTGACACGATAAATTTGCAACGTCATCATGTCTTAAGGTTATTGACCTACTGGATAACGATGTTCGCTCGTCGGTTTACTTTTTGAAGTTTGCGCTCAGCATAGCTCATTGTTTTTGATAAGTAAACATTTTTAAAACATAAAAGCATTTATTTTAGTTTTAAAAAATCTCTTTTGTAATTTTTAGAATTGAATAAGTTTACGTTTATATATATATATATATATATATATATATATATATATATATTTTCTACATTTTCACCTCAAACAAAACACATTGCCATTTTGATGTAGGAGGCATAAGCTACAGGGGTACTATGTGGGAGTTGGGCAGCAAGATGTCGCTAAACATTACACTTGAACTTCTGCATATCAGTACAAATGGGGAAGCAGGAACCCGGAAGGGAATTCCAAAGTCTAGCGGTTCTAGGGAAAAAAAAACTACCGGAGTAGAAGGCTATCTTACATCAAGGGATTTCAACTGTGAAGGGGTGGGATTTTGCTGCTTGTCAGGTTTGTCGGAGTATTTACATCGAGGGGGTACAAGTGCTTGCAGTTCGTCGGAGCATTCACCGTTAAAGTACTTGTAGAGCAGGCAGAGGAAAATTTCGTCGATGGGGCAGAGGCTGAAACTTAGATGACAGTTCAGGACCTATCAGATTGGCGACTCTCTTTTGAACCTTGTTTTTGGGTGATATACTAGTAGCAGATTCCCCATCCCAAATTTGGTACCAATACTCCATACAAGGGCGAATGGTGGCCTAATAGAGGTACAGGATAATTTCGGGCGTTAGTAGCTTTCTAATTCGGTAGAGAGACCCTACCTTCTTCGCAGCGGTCCTGGCAATGCTGTTAATATAATTGTTCCAACTCATGTTTCCTGTAAACGTTAGGCCGAGGAATTTAAAAGATGTACTTTCAGATAAAGAATCTTTGGCTATTGCTATTGATGGCAGAGAAGGTTTCTTGTAGTTATTGAAGGAAACAAGTTTAGTCTTGGCAGCATTGAATGTGACCATCCATTTTTCCCCATTCCACTACAGATTGGAGGTCATCATCTAGTGTTTCTGCCATTTCCTTAGATATGTGTTCATTTGTTTTCCTGTCGTGTCTGTTATAGAGCGTGGTGGCATCAGCATATATACCCATCTCACAGACAATTTTGTCAGGGGCGTCATTTATGAATATTAGAAATAATTGAGGTCCAAGGATAGACCCCTAAGGCACTCCCGCATTTATATCATATTTTTTAGATGTACGACCATCGAGGACAACCTGGATTTTTCTCTTATCCAAGAAGGATTTAATTATGTTATGTGTTCTTCCAGTGATACCATATGATCTGATTTTCCTGAGAAGACCTTCATGCCATACCCTGTCAAAAGTCTTAGATATATCTAATATCTTTAAGTTTACAGTTTTTTTTTTATAGAAAAAAATGAAATTTACGGATTGTAAAGTAACACAAAGGTTGCAACGGACCTTAAAGAGAAATCTGTTTAGACTGAGGCAGAATTTCAGCAATTTTCTTAAAATGGTATATAGTCATCATAATGTGCTCAATATCTTGAGAAGAGATTCTTCTCTTGTATCAGTTCCGCAAAAATTATCTAGTCAGGATGTGGTGAGGTACTTTTTGGGGCCGATTATAATTTGTTCGAGGACAACCTGGATTTTCTCTTATCTAAGACGGAGTTAATTATGTTATGTATTCTTCCAGTGATACCATATGATCTGATTTTCGTGAGAAGACCTTCATGCCATAACCTGCGGCCGATTATATTTTGTTACGTTATGTTCTTAAGTTTTTTGGGGTTTAACCGTGTCGTTTATTTGATCTGTTAAATAGAGTTTCAAGTTCTTGACGAATGTATATAAGACGATTAGTTGTTTCACAAAAGACAAAACAAAAAAAATTAACGCTTTACGTAAGTTTATAAAAAAAGGATGACAATTTTTTTTTATTTTAAAATCTTCCTTAATGTGCTATGGAGAGATAGAGAGATATAGAAAGAGATAGATAGATAGATAGCTAGATAGATAGATAGATAGATAGAGAGAGATAGAGAGAGGGATAGAAAATACAAAATAACAACTGATATCTTGGTGCTTGTCTTTTCTCTGACTGACTTCTTCCTTGGTTGGCATTCGTTTTTATTTACAAAAACTTTAGACGGGAATTTCGTTTTCCCATGCCGCATTCCACTGGCCCTTATTAAATTCGTCCAATGCCAAATTTCAACATGACTGTTTTCAAAAGATGTCAGTTGAAGAATGTTGATTTCAAAGCTTCTGCACTCTTCTTTCAATTGTTATGACTTTTGATGACATTTGTTGGTTTGAAGATTTCCACAATATTTGCGTGTGTGCATCCAGCTCCATATGCGCGTGCCCACCCCCAGCAATAATTCCGGCGTTGCTCAGTATACTATTCACCAATTTGTGTGTTTTTATCTGATTTTTTTTTATTGATATGATTACTGCATCGTTTTTATTGGAAATTGCTACATTGAAGTACAGTTATAACTCCCTCTCCATATACTTGGATAGGCGTTGAGGTACTGACGTTGCTGCCGATGGAATATATAACAATGAAAAAGTGCTTCATTTCCTTAGTCTACCAGGCATGTCCAAACGGAACTTAATTTATTGTATTTATTATTTGTGGAGCTGTGCAACACCGGGTATTCCTGCTAAGGTTTATAAAAGATTATCACGTTTGTATGTTTGAATATATATATATTATATGTTGGAATATAGTTTGAAAGAGATTTTATGTATGTATGTATGAAACTGGTCATAACTTGCCCTATGTGTGAATACACTTTATGTAAGATTTCGTATATTTAGACATAAATTTGGCCTAGTAATTTCGTAGAAATCGCAGAGGTAATTTTTTTAAAATTTTGAATACAATTTTGACCTCTTAACATTTATTATTTTGGTCTCAAATCTAAGTACAAAATTTTTACCCATGTTCAAGTTACTTACATCTAAAATTCCAAATATTTAGACCCAAAATTGGCAGATAAATTTGATAAAATGTTCAAAGATCAACATTTTCAACTTTGCCTTTTTGGCAGCAAAATTTTCGCCCACAAACTGATTAAAATGTTTGCCCCATGTCTGAATACTCGTTATGTAAAAATTTCAAATTTTTAGACCCAAAATTGGCTGAGTAGTTTGCTAGAAACCGAAATGGACAACACTTTTGAAATTTGACCACTTGGCAGCTCAAATTTCCGACCCAAACCAATTAAAAAGCTTGCCCTATCTCTGAATACCCTTTATATAAAATTTCAAATGTTTAGACCAGAAATATGCTGAGTAATTTGGTACAGACCGCAGCGTCATTTTTTTTATTTGACCCCAAGTTTAACCTCTTAAGATTTAGTTTTTTGGGTTCAAATCAAAGTAAAAAGTTTCACCCATGGCCACGTAACCTATATCTGACATTTCAAGTATTTAACCCCAAAATTGGCGGAGGAGTTAATAGAGTTCTCACAGGTAAATTCGTTGCACTTTGACCTCTTTTCAGCCATATTTCTGGCGGAAAATCGATTAAAAAGATTTTCCCAAATCTCAATTATCCTTATGTCAAATCTCGAGTCTGTTTGTAGCGATCACATGTAACTGTTTACCCTCAAATAATAATAATAATAATAATAATAATAATAATAATAATAATAAAAATAATAATAATAATATATATATATATAAAGTGAAATATTGCCTGTGTGTGTGTACGTTTCCCTACAAAGTTTCTCTGTCAATTTTCAGTCTACAGACTCGAGATTTCCAAAACAAAACACAATACTACTTAAAATATACGTCGTAGCGGGCAGATATATAAAAGACAACGCCATCAAGCCATACATTATGATATGGAACAAGTCTACGCTTATTATCACTATTCCAAATGACTATAGCGTTAATAGAGATGAACGAGAAACTATAACCAAGAATCAGGACCTCAAGAATGATTTAAATAATATTTGATCTCTCTCCAAGAGATGGGCATTATACTGGTTGTGATAGGAGCAACTGAAAACGAATCTTAAAATGTATCTGGAAACAATTTTTGGAAGACCAAGCTGTAATGAAATACAGATTGCAGCCATAAAGGGAACAACATCTATTATGAAAAAAAAATTCAAATCGTAATGAAATCAAGTGTTAGCTCCGGGAGGAGTTAGCTCCTTCTATCTCTTAAAAAATTACTCAAGTAAAATAAATTAAAAAAACGTTTTTTTTCTCAAATATAGTTAAATTTTCTTTTTTAAATGTAGTATATTTAAGTATACTTTATTTACATATACTGTGTGTGTGGAAACAATTTTTGGAAGACCAAGCTGTAATGAAATACAGATTGCAGCCATAAAGGGAACAACATGAAAAAAAATCCAAATCGTAATGAAATCAAGTGTTAGCCCCGGGAGGAGTTAGCTCCTTTAATCTCTTAAAAAATTACTCAAGTAAAATAAATTAAAAAAACAGACATGGTAATAGTGCATAAAACTAGGGGCTATGTTTCAAAGATGGCGGCCGGTCTTTCAATTGAGTTATGGAACCACAAAATTGGTACAATACTTCCGGTATTCTTCAAAACTGCTTACTTTTACATTTTGGCAAAATAGTAAGATTTTTTTTTTAATATTTCTTCTAAAATATTTACGTTTTTTTCTTAAATATAGTTAAATTTTCTTTTTTAAATTTAGTATATTTAAGTATACTTTATTTACATATACTTTATTTAAATCTGCGCAGTGTATTACGATCGTCGCTGGTAAAACAAATATTTTTTATGGTTCACTATAATTTAGGTTTATTTTTTCACCGCGTTTAAAATGAAAATATATAAATATACGTAAACTTTCTTTATCAATGGATTGTGTGATTTTTAATCGCATATCCTTTTAAAAATACTATGTTTATATTTTGTCAAATTGTTTCGATATTTCTACGCGATTAAAAAACACAAAACCAATTGATAAAGACAGTTTGCATATTTATATATTTTTATAATAAGGGGGTGAAAAAATAAACGTAAAATATAGTTAACGATATTTTTTAAATCGGCGACGATCGTAATAAACTGTGCAAGTTTAAATAAAGTATATGTAAATAAAGTATATTTAAATATGATACATTTAAAAAACGTAAGTATATTAGAAAAATATGTTAACAAAAAAAATCTTAATAGTTTGCCAAAATATATAAGTAAGCAGTTTTGAAGAATAGCGAAATTAATGTATCAGATTGTGCTTCCTTACTTAAATTTCTCGTTTTATGCATCATTACCACGAACATTCGTGGATGCATCTGATAAAACACGTGTCTCAACGATCTCAATGCTGAGGTATTAGGATGCTATTTTTACCCGAAATGTGACAGACCAAGCAGCCGAGTGATTATCAAAACAAAAAGAAAACGCCTTTAAAATTGTGAGCACGTATCTAGAAACATTTCTATAACTGTCCATGGACAAACATTTGTCACGCAAGATTTTAATATTTCTCGCCTTTTTAAATAATTTTTTTTTCTTTTGAGGGGAAGATCGAGGACATTTGGTAAAGGTTTTCTCAAATAACATTTTAAATTTTTAAACGAATTTAGCACGATTACACACATGTGTACTAAAAGAAAAGAAAACAAAACAAAACAAAAAACGAATCTGCATTTGTTGATTCTACCTTGATTAATGAATACGGGTATAGCCTGACACACCAGGATCTGATTCACACTATGTTAAACTTATTTTTCGGTAATGAGAGTTATTTTCACTTCAAAAAAATCACAACATATAGCAGAGTGTCACTGAAATGCGTACTCACTTTTGACAAACGCAGCACTAACACAGTTAGACCAATTTATGTCATTTCCAATTGGCTCACGCACTCCCATCCTGATAGGACAGCTCTCATTGGTTACTGACCTAAGACATCTTAGTTCGTTTCTCGCAAACTAACCTCAGACATCTTAGCTCGTCTCTCGCAAACTGACCTCAGACATCTTAGCTCGTCTGTCACAAACTGACCTCAGACATCTTAGCTCGTCTGTCGCAAACTGATCTCAGACATCTTAGCTCGTCTCTCGCAAACTGACCTCAGACATCTTAGCTCGTCTCTCGCAAACTGACCTCAGACATCTTAGCTCGTCTGTCGCAAACTGATCCCAGACATCTTAGCTCGTCTGTCGAAAACTGACCTCAGATATCTTAGCTCGTCTGTCGCTAAACTGACCTAAGACATCTTAGCTCGTCTGTCGCAAACTGACCTCAGACATCTTAGGTCGTCTCTCGCAAACTGACCTCAGACATCTTAGGTCGTCTCTCGCAAACTGACCTCAGACATCTTAGCTCATCTGTCGCAAAGTGGCATCAGACATCTTACCTCGTCTCTCGCAAACTGACGTCAGACATCTTAGCTCGTCTGTCGCAAACTGACCTCAGACATCTTAGCTCGTCTCTCGCAAACTGACTCAGACATCTTAGCTCGTCCTCGCAAACTGACCTCAGACATCTTAGCTCGTCTCTCGCAAACTGAACTCAGACATCTTAGCTCGTCTGTCGCAAACTGACCTCAGACATCTTAGCTCGTCTGCCGCAAACTGACCTCAGACATCTTACCTCGTCTCTCGCAAACTGACATCAGACATCTTAGCAAGTCTGTCGCAAACTGACCTCAGACATCTTAGCTCGTCTGCCGCAAACTGACCTCAGAAATCTTAGCTCGTCTCTCGCAAATTGACCTCAGACATCTTAGCTCGTCTGTCGCCAACTGACCTCAGACATCTAAGCTCGTCTGTCGCTAAACTGACCTCAGACATCTTAGCTCGTCTGTCGCTAAACTGACCTCAGACATCTTAGCTCGTCTGTCGAAAACTGACCTCAGACATCTTAGCTCGTCTGTCGCAAACTGACCTCAGATATCTTAGCTCGTCTCTCACAAACTGAACTCAGACATCTTAGCTCGTCTCTCGCAAACTGACCTAAGACATCTTAGCTCATCTGTCGCAAAGTGGCCTCAGATATCTTAGCTCGTCTGTCGCAAACTGATCTCAGACATCTTAGCTCGTCTGTCGCAAACTGACCTCAGATATCTTTGCTCGTCTCTCGCAAACTGACTCAGACATCTTAGCTCGTCTGTCGCCAACTGACCTCAGACATCTTAGCTCGTCTGTCGCAAACTGACCTCAGACATATTAGCTCGTCTGTCGTAAACTGACCTCAGACATCTTAGCTCGTCTGTCGCAAAGTGGCATCAGACATCTTACCTCGTCTCTCGCAAACTGACGTCAGACATCTTAGCTCGTCTGTCGCAAACTGACCTCAGACATCTTAGCTCGTCTCTCGCAAACTGACTCAGACATCTTAGCTCGTCCTCGCAAACTGACCTCAGACATCTTAGCTCGTCTCTCGCAAACTGACCTCAGACATCTTAGCTCGTCTGTCGCAAACTGACCTCAGACATCTTAGCTCGTCTGCCGCAAACTGACCTCAGACATCTTACCTCGTCTCTCGCAAACTGACATCAGACATCTTAGCTAGTCTGTCGCAAACTGACCTCAGACATCTTAGCTCGTCTGCCTCAAACTGACCTCAGAAATCTTAGCTCGTCTGTCGCTAAACTGACCTCAGACATCTTAGCTCGTCTGTCGCCAACTGACCTCAGACATCTAAGCTCGTCTGTCGCTAAACTGACCTCAGACATCTTAGCTCGTCTGTCGCTAAACTGACCTCAGACATCTTAGCTCGTCTGTCGAAAACTGACCTCAGACATCTTAGCTCGTCTGTCGCAAACTGACCTCAGATATCTTAGCTCGTCTCTCACAAACTGAACTCAGACATCTTAGCTCGTCTCTCGCAAACTGACCTCAGACATCTTAGCTCATCTGTCGCAAAGTGGCCTCAGATATCTTAGCTCGTCTGTCGCAAACTGATCTCAGACATCTTAGCTCGTCTGTCGCAAACTGACCTCAGATATCTTAGCTCGTCTCTCGCAAACATACTCAGACATCTTAGCTCGTCTGTCGCCAACTGACCTCAGACATCTTAGCTCGTCTGTCGCAAACTGACCTCAGACATATTAGCTCGTCTGTCGTAAACTGACCTCAGACATCTTAGCTCGTCTGTCGCAAAGTAGCATCAGACATCTTACCTCGTCTCTCGCAAACTGACGTCAGACATATTAGCTCGTCTGTCGCAAACTGACCTCAGACATCTTAGCTCGTCTTTCGCAAACTGACTCAGACATCTTAGCTCGTCCTCGCAAACTGACCTAAGACATCTTAGGTCGTCTGTCGCAAACTGACCTCAGACATCTTAGCTCGTCTGCCGCAAACTGACCTCAGACATCTTACCTCGTCTCTCGCAAACTGACATCAGACATCTTAGCTAGTCTGTCGCAAACTGACCTCAGACATCTTAGCTCGTCTCTCGCAAACTGACCTCAGAAATCTTAGCTCGTCTCTCGCAAATTGACCTCAGACATCTTAGCTCGTCTGTCGCCAACTGACCTCAGACATCTAAGCTCGTCTGTCGCTAAACTGACCTCAGACATCTTAGCTCGTCTCTCGCAAACTGACCTCAGAAATCTTAGCTCGTCTCTCGCAAATTGACCTCAGACATCTTAGCTCGTCTGTCGCCAACTGACCTCAGACATCTAAGCTCGTCTGTCGCTAAACTGACCTCAGACATCTTAGCTCGTCTGTCGCTGAACTGACCTCAGACATCTTAGCTCGTCTGTCGAAAACTGACCTCAGACATCTTAGCTCGTCTGTCGCAAACTGACCTCAGATATCTTAGCTCGTCTCTCACAAACTGAACTCAGACATCTTAGCTCGTCTGTCGCAAACGCTAGAACGTGTTTTGCTTGTTAGCGTATATTGGGTTCACCATCCTCTATAAATCCCACCTATCTGTTTAAATGTATGTACGGGCACTTTTCTACAGCGAGCGATTGATTTCTTTGCCGATATTTGCGAAAGCCATCCTCTTTTCTCGATTGATTAGCCTTAATTTTAACATTTGTCACTTCCGTTTTGGCGATGGACACAACAGCAAAGATGTCACGTTTTTTTCTTTCGCGTTTTTTTTTCTCCTTCGCGGTATGGGTTCCAGCCTGCCTTCCTACTACCATTTTTTTTCTTTTCTTTTGCTCAACGCACCCCTCCAAATATCCGGGAAACGGCGGGCAACGAGACTAGTTTTTAATAAAAAAGAAAATGCAAAAATTTGGCAAATACGATTGCTAGTTATAAAGTTTCAAAATGGGTCGCTAATAAAAGTTAAACAATTTACTGTTGGTAATTTTATTTAAAGACTGTTTCCTCAACGTTTTGTCAAGAAAACGTCTTGTTTTGTAAACATAAATGAAATATCACAGTCGTCGAGAGCACAGACTCAAGTGACAATGAACCACTTGCGTCTGATTGTCATGTTCTTGACATGTATATATTTATTTAAAGTAGCTATTTTTGAAGAGTTGTAGGGGGAAAATCTTTTGTTACACTACAAGAGGGTTATATAGAATGCCTTGAAATTACTTATAAACTTGTACAATTTCAGTGCAATATCCCTCACGAAACATGTTTCAATCCCTTGTATTTAAAAAAAACGTTATGAATGTGGAGCGTGCACCTGTCATATAAAAGCATATACTGTTTTCGTGTGCTTAGCCTCAGTGCTTGAACGATGATAATGCCTCGAATTTTAGTTTACAGATGAAAAAGTCAAATATCATGTTTCAATTGTGCTTTACATGGAAACATTTATTTCTAACGCTTCCTTAGAATATCAAATAATCTACTTGTCTTTTTATATATCGAGCTATTCGGCTTGTGTGTTAATAAAACTTCTCAAATTTACGCGTGATATTAGACTAAGTAAAGTGATAGCTTTGCTCAAAATCACCTGTTCGTTCTTTCATTAGATTTTTTGTATATAAATTATCGATACTCATTGAAGACAGTTTGTGGAAACTGTGAATGTAATGAAGCATCAAAAAGTCAAACAATTTTTACTTAATACTAAAGCAGAGTATTCCGAATCTGTTT
The DNA here is from genome assembly GCF_053919585.1 of Euprymna scolopes. Classification (NCBI taxonomy): domain Eukaryota; kingdom Metazoa; phylum Mollusca; class Cephalopoda; order Sepiida; family Sepiolidae; genus Euprymna; species Euprymna scolopes. Next base: position 45,047,931 of record NC_136514.1, read on the forward strand.
ATTTCTCTGATGTATAATGTCTTCTCAGAGGATAGATGTGAAAACAAGAACCTGTCTTGCATAAAGACCTGATAATTTTTCTCGCAAATAAACATATCGATAGTTCACTTTGTTGAGAGTCTGATTGGTTTGCATCTTTAGCATTCACTACGGATATGTTAACTCATTTGAATTAAGAAAATTACTGCTTTAAGGTAAAATTCAACTTATAAATGAGACGTATGATCATATTGCTGTTTTTGAAAGAAAACTTGTGTTGTGGAAATATCAACTTTGGAATAAAACTTTTGCTTATTTCCCATCATTTCACGCAAGAAAACCAGAGACTTCAGAGCGATTTGTAATCCAGGATTGGAGAAATGAATTTATATCATATATATATATATATATATATTTATATATATATATTATATATATATATATATATATAATATATTTGTATGTATATACCTTTATTCGATTGGCAAAATTTTAGAATAATTATAAAGAAGTGAACCATAGCGGAAATTCAATCGACTAAAGTAAGATGGAAAACGGGGCGAGGAAAAGGAAGAAAACATGGGGGAAGTTACATGTAACAAATGTACAATTCAATAAAATAAATAAGTCGATTAAAAACAAGATCGTTAAAATACACCCGAAGCGCTTTTCGTTCAGACTAACTTTTCAAGAGTATAAGTCTGAAAATTATTATTTTTTAGAATATTCGGTAGTGGAATGGAGTAAGAGGGGAGAGGAGGTTAAAAAAAAACTGTGACTACCCAAATAATTCTAATTGAAGTCGGAGGTTTCTCTGCTTGCACAAAGCGTCTTCAGGTCAGAATCGACCAAAATGTTCCCCGCTTCATCCGAGACCATCAACCTACCACCAGAAAGTCTCAATTGATAGAATCGTCCATCGGCCAACACTTGGTCGATAAAAAAGAGGTGCGGTCTTGCTTTCTCTCCGGAGTGTTTTTCTGTTTTGTACCGATGACGTACAAAGTTCCACCTGTCTGTCCTCGAAGCACTTGCCATCATTTCCAACCCCCCTACTTTGTCCAAGCAGAGAAACTTCCGGCTTCAATTAGCATAGTCACAGTTTATTTAATTTTCTTTAACCTCCTCCCCGCTCTTACTCCATTCCACTACCGAATATTCTAAAAAATTTTCAGACTTATACCCTTGAAAAGTTAGTCTGAACGAAAAGCACTTCGGGTGTATTTTAACGATCTTGTTTTTAATCGACTTATTTATTTTATTGAATTGTACATTTGTTACATGTAACTTCCCCCATTTTTTTCTTCCTTTTCCTCACCCCGTTTTCCATCTTATTTTAGTCGATTGAATTTCCGCTATGGTTCACTTCTTTTATATATATATATATATATATATATATATATATATATATATATATATATATATATATATATATAAGCACTTTCAGTTGAATTAAGTCGACCAATTTAGCGCTTATGCATAGATCATCGTATAACGATTAGATCAATGTGACTGACGTAAAAAAACATTTAAAATAATATGTTTAACTTCAATATTATTTCTGGCAGTTAATGGTACCCGTTTGGATGCGGTCTTTGCTTGTCATGCCGGTTCGATGGGTCGACTGGTGTTAATTATGATACACTGCACTGAAGATTCCCGAAAGGATGAACCACTAGTGTCTGTAGGTATTTAATTATTATAGTAACCAATTATATATATATATATATATATATATATATATATATATATATATATATATATATATATATATATATACTAGTGTTCGTCTGCATAAAATGATTTCAAATTGTTTGTTAGACAATTTGATGAAAAGACGGAGATACCGATGGAATGTTTTCAAAAAGAAATTAATAAAAAATATAATGTCACAATATATTACGCTCTTCATTTATTTCCAAACATATTTCAATTATTGATTTTTTTACGCAGAATACATTTTTTAAGTCTAAAGTATTTCAAATTACTGATCCACGCAAAGGGGCGCCATCTTTGTTTGAAAATACATATCAGTGTGAACACCTGTATTTGAAACTGAAGCGAACTAAAAGTAATATGATATTAAGATTGACGGATAACCATCTTGATCTCATCTGTCTACTAGCTTTTTTTGTTATTTAAGAGTTTATATGTATTTGGTTTCAAACTTATTGACAGTTTGAAATCAAATATTTATAAATTCTTAAATAAAAAAAACACTAATTTTCTTATTAATTATTTTATTGTTGATAATAGCTGGACACCATTGATATGAATTTATAAACAAAGTATTCTTATAATGTTGTCAATTGGATTAATTATATTTTTGATTGCGATACTGTGTTTATCTTTTGTTTGGATGAATTATTTTTACGCATATCCAACACTTTTGGTTACATATTAATATGCAGATCTGTCAACATTACTCAGTTACGCTCTATCGTCGGACCTCAAATGAAATTTGTAGGCACTACTGCATTACACCGACGGCAGCATTTTAGAGGGTTATAGCTTGAAATGTTCAGTGGCCAAATAACACGGCAAATAAATATCAAACAAGATATTTTGTCAGACACAAAAATATTTGTAACCCAGAAAAATTATTGCATAAAATGTAATATAAATATAAATGTAATATAAACATATAATTGTTAAAACATTTATTAAAAAGTCTGCGTGAGAAAATATGATTTAAATAAAACAAGTTTTGCATAAAAACAACGTTGAATTTTTGTTCCCGAATTTTTTTTGTATTTAAGTAAAATTGAATATTTTTCGAATAATTGAATAATTCGAATAAAACATTTTTCGAATTAAAGGATCTGGGAGTTTTAAAAAAATTTTTACTGAAATATTTGTTTGATTTAAAATAAAATTATCGTTGTAACAAAATATATTTTTTTGTATTTTTATGGCATCCGTTGAAAGGTCAGCAATATAAATGGTGGTCGCTAGAATCACGGGAAATTTGAAGGTCAGCTTAGATCATGAGTAAAATGCGTGATTGCTATTGTTTCATTAGATCTTTGGTTGGTTTTCTAGGTTAAGACGCTGCAGTGGAGTGCACAGACGACATTTTGAGTATCTATGAGTATAATACGAGTATAACATTTTTCTTTGAAAAACTTGGTAAAAATGATTCTTTGTCAAAATAAATCGCTGTTTGACAAATTTCCCGCTTTTTCATCGACCACCTTGTATTATAGTTTTAATTTTGTAAATTAATAAACAATTTTAATGGAGAGAAGCGCCAGCTAGCGAGAATTTAGTAAAACGAACCAAAAATGGCGCCGTGTGTGTAATGCAGAAGTGCCAATTTGTTATATGCAATTTTCTATCAGATGCTTACATATTTACAGCAAAAATATCTATCAGTTATTTTTCATGATTCTTATTTACTGAAACGCGATGCCTTTGTTTAATGGCAAATAATGGATACATATTTGTTATGCCCCTTGGCTACATTAAAAGATAACAGAAGTGAAAAGAAAGATAAAGTATAAAAGGCCAGAGATAAACTGACATGTTTATAGCCGAAATCTAAAGACAGTTAAACATACGCGCATTATACATAAACGCCTCATGGAGGTGTAGATGATGTCGCATATGCACGTACTTAAGTGTATACGTTTGCAAATATATTCCTATATGTGTTTTGTTTTCGGTTTCTTTCTTGTATGCATGCGTGCGTGGGGGGGATTCGTTTCTAGTAAATGTTCCAATAACATTTTCCAACATATACGTCATATTTCATAGATTTTACTTCGACTGGCGTTTTTCACTAGACGTTCCTTAAGTAAACTAATTTTGTTGCGTGACATTTTTGATTTTAGGTTTTCCTTAGTTTGTCTGAGAATTATATATTAATTTTTATTATGGTTTTTAATAGCGATATACCTATGTAATTTTCTTAATTTTTCATGAATGGCGTTTGTGTGGATCGCTGGATCGCAACCCGTCATTATAACACTATCCGGATTACCGGATCGAATGAGTTGCGACTCCTGCTCTAATCACACTAAAGATGTGTTATATAGAGAAATAATGTCTCTGTCTGTCTGTCTCTCTCTCTCCCTCTCTCTCTCTATATATATATATATTTTTTTTTTATTTAAATATTTATTTAAATATTTTCTAACTGCATAAAATTTAGTTATAAAATATTTAAATAAATATTTAAATAATAAATCAATTAGAAATAGTACGTCCGAAAAATGTGGGGCGACTTGAATATAAATAAAGGGCAGATAACCTCTCCCTCAGGAGAGAAAAAACACCACAAAACCGATTATAAAAAATAAATAAATAAACAACGTTATACCGTTTATGATGTTGAAAAAGAAATTAAATCCATAACAGTGTATATATATATATATATATATATATATATATATATATATATATATATATATATATATATATATATAAGTGAAATTGTCTGTCTGTGTATCTGTGTATCTGTGTATGTACATTTCCCTACGCTCTGTCAGTTTTAAGTCTACAAAATCGGAATTTGATATACAGGGTACTGATATTTGGGAAAATCGATGTGATCGGTTTTCGGCCAGAAATTTAGCGATTAAAGGGGTCAAAGTTCAACTTTGCACCTATGCTAGTATATATATATATATATATATATATATATATATATATATATATATATATATATATATATATATGTGTGTGTGTGTGTGTGTGTGTGTGTGTGTGTTTGACACGTGTCCATCAAAGCTACATCTAAAATTTCCAATGTTTAAATCCAAAATTGGCGGAGGAGTTTTGTTAGAGGTCGCAAAGGTCAAAATCTTTCAACCTTGACTTCTTGGCAGCAGAATGTTCGCCCAAAAACGTATTAAAAAGCTTGCTGCATGTCTTACTACCCTTTCTGTAACATTTCAAATGTTTAGATCCAAAATTGGCTGAATAGCTTGCTCGACACCGCAAATGTCAAATATTTTGAACGTTGACCTCTTTGCAGCCACATTTTCGACCAAAAACTGAGTATAATGCTTGACCTATGTCTGTATACACTTTATGTAAAATTTCAAATGTTTAGACCAAACATTAGCTGAGCAATTTGGTAGAGAAAACAAAGGTCAATTTTTGAAAAGTTTGACCCCAATTTTGATTCCTTAACATTTATTATTTTGGGCTTAAATCTAATTAAAATTTTGATCCATGTCAAAGTAATCTACATCTATACTTTCAAGTTTTTAGATCAAAAATTGGCGGAGGAGTTTGGTAGAGTTTTCAAAGGTCAAATCGTTGAACTTGGACCCCTTGACAGCCAAATTTCTGTCCGAAAACTGATTAAAAAGATTTTCCCTAATCACAAAAAAAACAAAACTTTTACACCAAACCTCGAACCTGTAGACTAAAAATTGACAGAGTAGTTTGGTAGGGAAATGCACACATACACACACATTATTGTCATCGAAATCTGTGAAATCGCCAATATTTCAATCAAATGGATTGATTACCTGCTCAAGTTGGGGAACAATTGCGGGGAACAGGGGTATATCTTCACATGATTCACGTCAGTAACTTTGTCCACATTACATTGTATTCCGCCTTACACTGTAGAGAGCATACTGTTGATTTTATACAATTACTTTTATATACGATGGCTTAAATTACAGTTTATAATGACAAAAGTCAAGTGGTATGCTTAAATTTTGATCTAAACAGAAAGATTAATTTCAAACGTGCACCTGTTATATAAAAGAATCTACTGTTTTTGTGTGCATATGCTCAGTGCTAGAGCGGTGATGATCCCTCGACTTTCAGTTTACAAATGAAAAAAGACAAATATCATGTTTCAATTGTGCTTTAAACGGAAAAATTTATACTGAACGCACGCCTAGCATATCAAAGAACCTATTGTTTATTAAAAGTTATCGATACTCATCGAAGACATTTAGATGCGAAACCTATCTTAGAACACTAACAGGCACATAAATATGTTCGTATGAAATTTCATCAAAATCGGTCCAGCAATCTTCGAGTTCATAGGAAACGAACTCACGGACATATACATAGACAAAGTTCTATATATATATATATATGTGAAAGGGCGTGGGTGCGTGCGTGTGCTTGTAGATACTTAACTAAATTTCGTTTTCTCAGCTAACCATCCTATTTAAATTTTGTGATAGGCTGTGTCTTTGAGATCGAATTGTACCTTTACTCGCTGACAAGAATATTGACGAAGTATTGTTTGCCTACCATCTTTTCTTTTTTTTTTACACAGTGATCACCACTTATCAAGGCCCGGAAGCCACTCAGGGATAAGGGTTGTTGCAAGTACATTACGTTAGTGTGGAGATTTGATGAAGTGTTTACTTAAGGGGGCGGTTCATTAGGAATTTGTTAACATTGGACTTGAAGACATCCAAGTTGTAGTCCGGTGGGAAGCAGGCAGACGGAACAGAGTTCCACAGGCGTGCAGTTCTAAGAAAGAAGCTTTGTTCATGGAATCCGCGTTTTGATTTAGGCACAGACATAGAGTGGGGGAAATTATTTGTTTAGATGCAACATCTAATAAAATTATGCCCAGAAAATGCGTAAATAAACTTTTGTTTATCTGTCATTTTCGGACCATGCAAATTTGTCGCCCCATGTATATAAATATAATGCTTGTTCCTTCTATAGTGTATCTGCGCGTTACGCGTTGAAAACGCCTAAAATAATGCTTGAAGCACAAAATGTTTAAAAAAAGACAAAAGAAAAAAAAAGTTAGCGACCTTGAACAATAATATATCTTTTTTTAAATATATTTAAAATAATATATGATAACTTTTGTATTTGTAGGAGATAAATAACTCACAGTAATTTTGACGTGCAGCGGTTCTTAAGTGAAGAAAAATACAGCGAAACGTTACAGGAAAAGGGGGAAAATACGAAAAACACATGGAAAAATGAGGTGTTGGACTGAATAAGATAATTAAACATTTCTCTTATAAAGAGATCGTATTAGTTATATTGAACTATGTATAACAATTTTATTTTCTGAGTATTTATCAGTACTTGTTAATTCATCTCATTTTGATGTAAAAAAAAATTAAGACTATTTTCATAAAAATGCTAACTAACGCAGATTTGTTGCGTGTAATTGATTTTTATTGCCAAAATAAATTTTTTCGCGATCAAATAATACTAGTATTATTCAAACAGTCCTGTCAGTACGTAATATTTTTGTATTTTCAATATATATATAAATAAATATATATATATATATATATATATATATGTATATATATATATATGTTTTTCAAAATGTGAAAGATTATATAATAAACGCCATGACGAAACAACATCGCAGCCCACAAGAGCAACAAAAGTAAACGAAGCGGAAGTCCAAGACCCGAGTTCCGCCCTCATTTGGGCTAATCAGTCAAACGCATCCGAACTCAGGGTACGAACCCGAAAATTTGAGTTAATTAACACTAAGTTCGGATGTGTCTAACTGATGAGCCTAAATGGGGGCGAAACACGAGTTTTCGACTCCCGTTTCGTTGAGTGCCATGGCTATTATGAGTTGCGACGTTGTTTGTGGAATTATATATCTATATCTATATATATATATTTTATACTATCGTAAATTATCTTACTCGCTACTTAATTTAGCTGAAAAAATGCGAAGCTCGCGGTTTGTTTACAAACAAACGTTTGAGCCCTCTACGAGTGGCGGACGGATGTTTATTTAAATAGACATTCGGACAGTTTAATTGCGGCCACCGATTCCGTAGTCAAGTGGTAGAACTGCCGACTGTCATCACGACGGTTCTAGGTTCGATCCTCGGCTTGGGATAGGTGTTAGTCTAGCGGCACTGATGAGTTGTGAAACAACGAAACAGGTCTGTATGTCGATGACTAAAATATATTTTATAAAGCCCCCCTCTTGGGTAGAGCACTATCGTAAATTATTTTACTCGCTACTTAATTTAGCTGAAAAAATGCGAACCTCGCGGTTTGTTTACAAACAAACGTTTGAGCCCTCTACGAGTGGCGGAC